>NW_024412423.1:15195847-15426044 GCF_014898765.1 Herpailurus yagouaroundi | reverse complement strand
AGGGACCCAGCCTCCTTCTTCCGGAGGAAAGGGACCCAGCCTCCTTCAGAGATATTATATCAGTATTTCTTCCAGAGCCCTGCCAACTAGTTTCTGCAATCACTCTGAATGTGCTAATAAAGTGGAGTGATTGAGTATGCGGGTAACCTCCAAAATCCACACATTTTCAGCAATAACAAATAAACTTTTAGAGTTCTGATGGTTGGGAAATAAAGAAAAAAAAAAAGCCCCTTTCCACGGAGTACTAATGATTTATACATTCATGCCAAGAAGGCAAAAATGACATTCTGAAAAAGATTACGTTATTTCTGAAGAGTCTAGTTTCCAACAGGATGGCCAGAAATTCCCTGTCACCTCAAGGCTGTGCGAGCCTAGCTCTCGCCTTGATTTTGCTCTTTAAAAAGTTGCATGAGAGCAGGACAGTGTGGACCGTGTTCCCTTTCTCCTCCCTTGTGTAAAATCAGGTGAAGAAAACTTCAAAGCCTGAGGTGTTGGGGTGTGGGACAATAGCGTGTCACCTTCTGACACCAGACATCCTGAGCTTAGTTTAGAATCCAAGGCTCACGGCTCTCAGGAAATTTTCCACGGCAACCAATTGGCTGTACATTTGCACGTGGTTGTGTTATTTGGAGTCTTATTCTCTTTCATCTCTTTGTGTCCACTTTGCACACACAAGACAGGAAGGCACAAGGCACTCTCATGCTTGAGCCCGGCGCTAGATTCTCAGAGGACCCTGAAGGCCTGAGGAGAGGCAGTGCTGAAGGGACAGCAGAGGGGCAGGGGAGGGGGGGAAGTGCACAGCTCCCGTTAGAAACACTTCTGGGGTGAGTGGGTGCAGTTGTACAAGTGTGAATGAGAAGTGGGAAGACTCTCACACCTCCTTTATGGATTTCACAGCCCTGCCATGGGGAAGCGACAAGATTATGCACAGGAGTCTCACCAAAGTTTTCTTCTAGGCTCATGGTATTCCAAGAACATATTTCACCTAAGTATCTTGAATAATGGGGAAAAGGTTGGAATGGAGAGCATTAATTTCTTTGTGTGAGTGTGTGATGTATACACCCCTGTATAATCTTACAAAATGTCAAACATATATAGAGATATGAGTCAAAATGCTTTAAATTCAAATAAGAGAAATATAGTGTGTATATTCGTGTGTAAAGTCATATATTCACCTATGTATATAATATGTAAATTAATTGTGTGCATATGTATAGTGTGCATATTAACATATAAATAGTTGTTCATTAATATGTAAATTTATATTCATATATGCATGCATCTATATCCATATATCCATATATAAGTATGGTCTGATTATTCAAAGCATCTTATATTAACATTAATGGAGCCGTTCAGCCTCTCTCAGCAGTGTTTTTCCTTCCGTGACAAACCTAGAACTTCTTGACAAAAGGACAACCAGGAATTTGAAATCTCCTTACATACTCTAGGATCTTTAAATTAGACTCGCAATCTGTATTCCAAAATATGCCTCATACAATCATCCTTTCCAACCCAATCCAAAGTGGTAGTGCCATCCACAGAGGCATGCATTAAGCAGGGGTCCTTTGTTCCCCGAGTATTTACACACAGACATACAGATACACACCCAACTGTGTGATATGCTCAAGTACCCTTTGCACATGGGGAGTAAAAACACGTGCCTCTCTCAATCCCACCCCTGAACATCGTTCAACCTCAGAAGAAGAGGGAGAATAAAGAGGAAGTGGAAACCCTAGATCTATTTACCAGAGACACTTGAGATCAAATCTACAAGTAACACAGATTGCTTGAAAGTAACCGGATAAAAAAAGTTCCTGCTATTTGGCTGAGTAAGAAACGGAAGCATTCTATTCTGAGTTCAGAATTAAAAAATAAAGTTGCCTTTATTTTTCACACCTGAAGTTTATGACTGTAAGTTACATAACCAGCTGTGTGATTTTTAACTTCATTCACATCATAAGGTTCAAAGCCGATATTCAGAAACTTTGGGAATACCAAATGGTACTCAAAATAGTGAGTTGTACGTCAGATAGGAGTTTTGCTGGGTTAATGCAAAGCAGATGGCATTAAAAGCTCTTCTGTCTTTAAAAGCAACTTCCAATATATATTTTAATTCATATGCTTTGTAACAGTTACAGTCTGACAGTTTCACAATGGGCTGGTCCTCATTGTTTATTTTCAACTAAATAAAAGGATTAGATGGTATGTTTTCTAGGCAAACCAAAGAGACTCTGCAGAATCGCCCATGACAAATATGATTTTCTTGAGGATAAACCACAGAAGATATCAGCTATGAAATACAATTTTTTAAAAAAATCTGACGTTAGGATTAGGGCCATAAAACATAAATGCAGAAATTCCTTTGCAAGTTCTCTACATAAGCAATTAATTCAGATAGGCTGCAACTGAACTATTTCTGATCTCTCCTAGTCAGGTGAAAATAAACTTAAAACAATTTTTCCTTTCACAAAACAAAAATTGCCTTTGAACTTCATTAGTAACTTTTGTAAACAAAAGCAAAGTCATTTTCATTTCAGTAATAACCATTAGTTATCATTATTTTATCTGTCAAATCTTGACACAAAAATTAAAGAGAGAAGACTTTAATGAATTGAATAGATGGATTTTGACAGCATGGTTCAAATTGTCTGAGGGAAAGCATGGGTCAAAATCAATTAAGAAGAGAGAATACCCACTGTCATAGGTGTGGAGACATGTTCCATTTCCAGGTAGTACTTGTGGCTGACGGGGCCATGACACGTCCTCCTGATGTCCTGAGGCACAAAGAAAAAACAGTACCTCACCAGTGAAATTCTCAAAGACGTTCACTAATGCTAATGTCATCCCAAACACTTACATATTCTAAACAACTGGCCATAGTTGTTAATTTATACAAAACAAAGCATACTAAAACAATCTAATGAGTGTATATTTCTTTGACAAAATCACTAGAATTCTAGTCTTTTTAAAATTTTTTTAACGTTATTTTAGAGAGAGACAGACAGACAGACAGACAGAGCACGAGTGGGGGGAGGGGCAGAGAGAGAGGGAGACACAGAATCTGAGCTGTCAACGGACAGCCCGAAAAGACGCTCGAACCCACGAACTGTGAGATCATGACCTGAGCCAAAGTCAGACATGTAACCAACTAAGCCACCTAGGTGCCCTTAGAATTCTAGATCTTAAGATTAATAAAGATTAATCTTGATTAATAAAGATTAATTAAGATTAATAAAGATTAATAAATACAAAGGCATGTATTTTGGAGTGGTCTATGTGAGGAATGACAATCAGAAATCTCCCAGAATTGAACTGAAAATCAGACACACAGAACACCTCAGTTGCCAGAGAAAAAACAATTTTTCTATGTTCTTCAACATAGCTACCCATGTCAAGAGCCTGGGATTCCTTAAAGCAAAATTGAGCTACAGACCTTGTCCTATTTTATAAGGACTCTCTTCTCCCCCTGACTGCTCCATCAGGGGAAGACATTCCCAGCCTTCCAGATTTCCTGCCAGGATTGACTTTGATACAGTCCTTGCTTCTATTACGCATAATGATTATGTTCTCTCAAAATAAAAGTGGCAACCATCACATTCCCAGAGGTACCTATCCCTCATTAATGGAAAAATAGTGTAGCGTCTGAAGGATCGGATATAAGGGTGATATATTCTTACTCAGGTAGGATTGTGTTTTCTTCTTCATTCTTGTATATGGGAACCACAAGTTCTTACCAAGATTTCAATTAAAAAAAAAAATGACATCAATCTTTCGTGTAAACCATAATTTTTTAAATGTTCTAAATTTTTTTTAACATTTATTTATTTTTGAAGGACATAGAGACAGCAGTAGTGGGGGAGAGGCAGAGAGAGAGGGAGACACAGAATCCGGAGCAGGATCCGGTCTCTGAGCTATCAGCACAGAGCCGAACGCGGGGCTCAAACCCACGAACCATGAGATCATGACCTGAGCCAAGTCAGACGCTTAACCGACTGAGCCACCCAGGCTACCGTAGACCATAATTTTTTATTATGCCACCCTTCATTCTCAATCATATATCATCCTGGATCTTATCAGTGGTTTCAGTGACTTTCCTGGTACCTATCTCTTCCCTCCGGTTTAGGGGAAGGTCCACAACAGAGAAAAGCATTCTGCACTGTCCCTGGCTACAGATTTTCCATCTAAACCTGTGGCACATTGACCCTGCATCCTGGGTACAGAGCAGCCTTCTTGAAATCCCTCCTCACTCTTGTCCCAAAGGTTCCTTTTCCCTCTCTTCTGTGTTGGATTTCTTGTTTCCTGTGTTCCATGTTTTTTTCCTGCTCCCTCAGTTTGGGTGTGTCGCATTTTCTGGAAAATGATGTCTGTCACCTTTGATAACATCTGTACTCTTTCCTCTTATTTGATTGATAGTTTGGCTCTGTATTAAATTCTACCTAGGAAATAATATTCTTGCTGAGTTTCGAAGGAATTCTCCACTTTTCTAGCTTACAGAGTTGATAAGGTATTTAACATTTTTGTATATGATTTGTTTTTCCATATGGACGCCTTGAGAATCTTTCCTGTGCCCAGTTCTGAAATTTCACAGTGATGTGCCTTACGTAGACCTACTTTCGTTCATTGTTTGGGCCTTCTAGGACCCCTCTTAATCTGGACATTTGTGACCTTTAGTCCTGAAGAAATGCCTTCAATTATTATGATTTCCTATCTTCTATATTTTCTGTTTTTGTTCATTTTTTTAAAAATACAAGTTATTTATTTTCTTCCAAGTTTTTCTTTTAATTCAAGTTAGTTAACATATAACATAGTATTTGGTTTCAGGAGTAGAACTGAACAACTCATCACGTACACATCCAACACCCTCCCAAGTGCCCTCCTTAATGCCTATCACCCATTTATGCCATCTGCCACCCACCTCCGCTCCATCAACCCTCTGTTTGTTCTCTATCTTTAAGAGTCTTTTATGGTCTGCTTCCTTCTCTGTTTTTATCTTATTTTGTTTTTCCTTCCCTTCCCCTATGTTCATCTGTTTTGCTTCTTAAATGCCACATATGAGTGAAATCATACGGTATTTGTCTTTCTCTGGCCAATTTATTTTGCTTAGCATAGTAACACTCTAGTTCCATCCATGTTGTTTCAAATGGCATATTCTTGTTCCTTTTAAACTTCTTTTATATGTATTAGATTTTCTGGACTGTTTTCTAAGTTTCTTATCGCTTCTCACCTATTTTTTTGTCATTTTTGCTCTACCTTCTGGCTATTTCTCTAACTTTATTTTCAACTTCTCATGGAGTTTTTCAATTTTTAATCTCCAAAAAAAAAATCTTTTGGGATGCCTGGGTGGCTCAGTTGGTTGCGTGTTAGATTCTTGATTTCAGCTCAGGTCATAATTCTCTCAGGCTGCTCAGACTCCCCAAAGGAGAATCTTCCTTTGTCCTCTCTGTGTGATGGAAGCCTAGCCTGGCAACCAATCACTCTGCATCCGATATGCATATACATTCGCCTGAATCTTGTTTGCAGGCTGGATGGCGTATCCTTCCTTTGGAGACTGGTGCTCTAAACTCTCATTACTGCCCCCTCCTGGACCTCGCCAGCTTGCAATCTATTTGCAATTTGCTGCTTTACAGTGTTAAACGTAAGGAGTGTGTTTCCACCTCATTGGCCACATCTAGTCATTGACTCATTTGTTGTTCGGGTATGAAGGAAGGACGCATACGATGATTTCCACATACAGATGGGAAAACTATGTCTTGGTGGTGACACTGGCTCTTCTGGCCAGTACGCTGCCCTATTTACCTGGGAACCCTGATAATCATCTTATTTCTCAGCGTGTAACCCTCTTTCAAGTTCTAGTGTAGAGCCAGCAAACTGCAACTAAGCCAGTGTTTGTGAAGAGTTAAGCACATAAAGCTATGGCAAATGTTTAATGTGACTGCGGTCTAAGCTTGCACTTTCTCTTAGTGCTGTAGATGGACAATAGCCTTCTTTTCCTTAGGGAAATTAGCTGAGGGAAACAGTATGGAATGTAAGCGCAGGTGACAGTCATAAGAAATTCTCAAATATTTCTTCTCCTTCAGTCATCCATGCACTAATTTTTCACACCAAACAAATACTCCTTTCCTTATGGCTTCCCCTTGGTCTCCATATTTTTATTTATGATGGTTTTTGTCTTCTATTTGGCATTTTCTATTAGTGTCTTTTCTTTCCCTTTCTTCTGCTTCTCCGACCCCTTTTCTACAACAGTTTCTCTTCCCTGTTTACGGAGTCAGCTCATGATCAGTGACATCTTCTAGCCAACAGAGTTCTACAATTATCAATAAATCAGCTGATAAATGATTATCTGAATAGAGTGTGTGTGTGTGTGTGTGTGTGTGTATGTGTGTGTGTGTGTGATGGAAGAATGTATAAACCCAGGAAATAAGACATGAGAGGTGTAAGAAGCCATATTTATGAATATTCTATGAATTCTCTATTCCTATTCTATGAATATTCTAGTTAGGTTAAATGTATATAAAATGTAACATAAAAACGTGGAAGATGTATCTCTGATTAAATTTCCTCCAGCTGGTGCTTTGCCCTGACACTGACATTGCTGGGGATGATTAGCTTTCCACAACACCCAAGTTCACAGGGTCAGGGGTTGTGCACTTGTCCAGATGAACGGAAAGTCATTCTGATCCTGCTAATATCATTAACAAAAAATAACATGCTGGCAAAATTTGGGTTTGAGCTTCTGTCCTTTATCTGCCAAATTTCCATTTTAAATGTAATCAGAACACACTTTTCATATGGAAAGCGTCTCTGTAATAGCTGACATTTATTGAGCACTCACTACCAGTCATTCAATGTATAAAGAACACGCATTATCATATTTCATCCCTTCAGATCTCTGTGAGGCACTTGTGATTACTCTGCCTGCTTTACAAGTGGGAAAACTGGGTCTTCGATTAATAATGTGCTCACGGTCACATAGCTGGAAACATGTAAAATCTAGTCTTCATAGTTCCATTGTCCACGCTGTTAACCATGATGCCTTAGCGTCTCTAATATTGAGTAGGATAGCCTGTAAACAATCCATTAGAAACTCAGGGTGATCATTTTCTGTTTTTCTCTGTGTCATTTTATTTATTTTTATTTTTTTTAAATGTTTATTCATTTTTTGAGAGGGAGAGAGACAGACTGCGAGCAGGGGAGGGGCAGAGAGAGGGAGACACAGAATCCGAAGCAGGCTCCAGGCTCTGAGCTGTCAGCACAGAGCCAGACGCAGGGCTCGAACTCACAGACCATGAGATCATGACCTGAGCCAAAGTCGATTGCTCAACCGACTGAGCCACCCAGGTGCCCCTTTAATTTTTTTTAATGTGTATTTATTTTTGACAGAGACAGAGACAGAGCATGAGTGGGAGAGGGGCACAGAGAGAGGGAGACACAGAATCCGAAGCAGGCTCCAGGCTCTGAGGTGCCAGCACAGAGCCCAACACAGGGCTCAAGCTAGGTTAACAGCGAGATCATGACCTGAGCCGAAGCTGGAGGCTTAACTGACTGAGGCACCCAGGCTCCCCTGCTCCATGTTATTTTATTAAGAAAACATGGTAGATTATAATAAATAAAGAAGTCATCCAGTCCTACGAATCATGATGTATTCTTCATACTTCAAACCGGACTAAGCATTTGAATCGCTGTCTCTGTTACAAAGGTATTGGTAATTTATTGTTACGGAATAGGAAAAGCATTCCTGTGTTTCTTCTCCTCTACTAAACTCTTCTGACGCCAGCTGTGTGAGTTATGTGACACGAATTGGCTAGAGTTAGCACAGTCCCCACAGGTTAAGAGCTCCAGGTTACCAGACTGCCCCCACTTCAGATGCTAATCACAAGTAGTGGGTCCCCAGGTTACTCTCAACTACTGTCTGACTCCCCTATATAGCCAAGAGCTTCCCGTGACACGATAATGATTTTGAAAGACCGGAAGTTCTGACTTGGTATAAAAGCCTGGCCCTGCTGATTTGAAGCTCAGCAATTCAAATATGAAACTTAATCCGAACTGCGGTTTTATCATCTGTAAGTGGATCCTAACACTGCAGGTTTGTGGTGAAGATAAAGTGGAATAGGGCATATAAAAGTACTCAGCAAATGACTGGCACTCAACAGACATAGGTTTGCCTTTTTCTTTTGCATAATTGGGAGAGACTGAGACCCCAAGACAGAGAAGAAATGTTCTATGCTCCCAACTTCCTTAAAATACCTGGCCTGCTCAAAATTATAGGACTAGGAAGAGATGTCTTGTCTGTAAAAGCTATGTCTAGAGTAACCAAGGTATATCTATATAAGAAGAAAATTTCTCTGAACTTCTGGAAAGTTTACAGACAATGCTGTTACAATTAGCAGTTCTCCATGTATTCTACCATTTTCTAATGGTCTTTAAGAGAGGGTGTTTTCTCCCTAAAATGTTTGTCAATACTTCAAGGAATATTCTTTGGGTTCTTTTGTGTTCTCTACTGTTACTAGTAGTTTTTAGCTAATGTCCATTTTTATAAAAAACGGGGGTGTATAGCCTGACATACAAATGGGTTGTTAGAATGTATTAATTTACACGTGAATCCTACTAACATTAATCCTACTAACATTATACAAATGTGATTGCGTTACTTATACTTTTAATTGCCCCTGTTGAAAAGAAAAAAAAAATCCACAAAAACTAAAGTATCCATTAAGGTCACAGTGGCCATGGCACTCACAACCCCTGGTATAGTTCTGGGTACTCTCCACCCTTGCTTGTACAAGAAATCGCAGCTTTTTGGAATTCAGTGATTTCCAAGTCTTGAGAGCTACAAAACAGACTTCTAGGCTGGTGGAGAACAGGCACCCTTTCCCTGAATGCTTGACATCTCAACTCAAAAAAGTAACCTAATAGCCGTTAAACAGCCACTTCTTTCCCAATGCAACATTTTTATCTAAAGATAGTATAACAAGCACATAGTAAAAGGTACTCAGGATGGGAGAACCTGACCTACAGAATCAATACTTAATGGTAAGAGCATGAAAGGAACATTGCCAAGACAAAAAAGCCCAGCAAACCCAAAGGTTTTCTAATTAATGGTCTTAAAGTCTAAAAGTAAGTAATTAAATGGGCAGTGGACTATGTGGAAACAGAAACACCAGGGCAGGAAGGGTTCATGGTCACATTGTGGCTGTGGTGATTCCGGACAGTCCCAGGAGGAGTCTGCTACTTCTCAGGTAAAGGACTTTGTCATGAGATGTTTTCTTTTGAGGAGACTATGAGCCCCAGTTGTGTCCAGGTAAAAATAATCCACATTTAGTCGCTTTCTGCTTTGATTTTCATTCACCTCCCAATTACAGATGTGCATTCCAACACTGGGAAAGAGGCATCCAAGATAGTAGATCTGACATCCACCAAGACACTATAATACTCGTGAACATTTACACAACTAATCATGTTGCTTTAATATAAGTTGAGGCTGTTAGGTATTCAGGGGGGAATCGGCAAATCCATAATTGTACTGAGAGAATTGAATATAAATGTCTTAGAAACTGTTTAAGACGGTAAGGTCATAGAGGATTTGAGGTTTATCATAACAACACTGGATGTTTAAGCCAAGAAATCGAGAATATACATTACTTTCAGAAACGTATTAGAACTTCACAAAAATTGACATAGTTAGACCAGAATAATCTTCAGTAATCAAAAAGCAGAAATTAGACCACATTCTTGTGCTACGAAGCAATAATTTTATAAAATACCTAGAGGCAAAGCCTATGAAAATTGAAATTTAAAAAATACTTCTCTTGGGGCACCTGGATGGCTCAGTCATTTGAGCTTCTGACTCTTGATTTTGGCTCAGGTCATGATCCCAGGGTCGTGAGATTGAGCCCCATGTCAGGCTCCACACTGGGCATGGGGCTTGTTCAAGATTCTCTCTCTCTCTCTCTCTCTCTCTCTCTCTCTCTCTCAATTAAAAAAATTTTTTTTTCTCAATAATGCAAGTTAAAGAAAGAAACTAAAACTGAAGAGGATATTTTCCTCAAAATAAACTGCGATGTTTTAGTCTGAAAGTTTTAGACTGAAAGAGCAAAGCCCAGAAGCAAGCACATGGGTTTTTGAGCCGATGGGGGAAGAATGCGTAACTCCAAATGGCTACCCATTTGGAAAAGGAAAGAAAGCTGTAGTTCCTTCTGACACTGTGTGCAAAAATTAAGTTTGTCTGCATCACAAAGCTATTTTTTAAACCACGATAACATTAAAAGGAAATTTAGGAGACATTTGTTGTAATATTATAAAGAGGGTGGCCTTCTTTAGAAAGCTACATATTTGCAAAGTCATGAAGAAAAAGATTTGCTTATATAAAAATGTAAAACAACACTTTTATAAGTATGAAAAACAACAGTCTGGGAGAAACTATGATTTCCAGTATACAACAGACAATGGGAACATATTCAGGATATTTAGAGTACCTATGAATAAATAATTACTTGTGGTGAGAGACTGCATATACAGACGGAAAGGTTAGACCCTAAATAAAAATAGAACTCTGTAGCAAACAGCCCAGGAAGTCACTTACCCTGGTAGCACTTGGTGCAAAACAGCCAAGACTTGATTATTTATTAACTGACAGCTCTCTAATTTAAAAAAATTTTTTTAATGTTTATTCATTTTTGAGACACAGAGACAGAGCAGGAGAGGGGCAGAGAGAGAGGGAGACACAGAATCTGAAGCAGGTCCCAGGCTCTGAGCTGTCAGCACAGAGCCCAAAGTGGGGCTCAAACCCATGAACCGAGAGATCATGACGTGAGCCCAACTCAGATGCTTAACCGACTGAGCCATCTAGGTGCACTTAAGCTTCCCTAGTTTTAACCCTGCTCACACCCTTGGACAATAGGAAAAAGCCAAATATGTACCCCCAAGCAATCATATAAGATGCCCTACTTCTGATTAGCCCACCTGCAGCTTCCCCATGCCAACAACCTCCAATCAGGACTTATCCTATGCCTTCCCTCTTCCCCTGCAAGGATTTCCCTCTTCTTTCCCTGCCTTCGGGTCTCTGCTGAACGCAAGTGATGGCGGCTGGCTCCCTTGCTGTAGCAAATTCTGAATACATAGTCTCTGCTTGTTCTCATTTGGGGTGGGGGAGGGTCTTCATTTATTTCCACAATGGGAACTCACCCTATTCATTAACTTTCTACCTATGTGAATTTAGAGAAAAAAAAACATTATAAAGGCATATTCTTGATTATACACTGATTGAGGATGGGGGGAGGTGGTCTCAGAGATCAAGGGGTTTTCACTTTTTTCTTACACATATCTGTATGATTTCAAGAAGGTCCAGTCCTGCGTTTGGGTGGCTCAGGTGGTTAAGCCTGTGACTCTTGATTTCACCTTAGGTCATGATCTCAAGGTTCGTGAGATCCAACCCCACACTGGGCTCCACACTGAGCAAGGAGCCTGCAAGAGATTCTCTTTCTCCCTCTCTCTCTGCCTCTCCCCAACTCATGCACTTGCTCACTCACTCTCTCTAAAAAATTAATTAATTAATTAATTAATTAAAAAATAAAGAAGTTCCAGACCTTTCTGTTGTGTTCTGGTGATAACAAAGCTACGGTTCTATTGTCCCTCCAGTGGATCCTATCAGGAGTAGAATAAAAGTAAACCTGACCCAAAACTACAGTTTAGGTCACGTGGCAAGGTCCCAGAGCTTATCTCTCTCTGTGGCCCAGGGGCACAGCAAGTCCACAGGACAGCATTTAAAGGGCTCAGCACACGCACTTTGCCATTTCACAAGTCTCTAAAGCAAGCAATGAATTCTGATACTCAGTGGCTCAGTGGGTTAAGCGACTGACTTCAGCTCCAGTCATGATCTCACAGTCCGTGGGTTCAAGCCCCACATCGGGCTCTGTGTTGCCAGCTCAGAGCCTGGAGCCCGCTTTGGATTCTGTGTCTCCCTCTCTCTCTCTGCCCCTCCCCCACTCATGCTCTGTCTCTCTCTGTCTCTCAAAACTGAATAAACTTAAAAACAACCAACGCAGGAAGGGCTGATCACAATAGAGCCAGGGAGACCTGTATTTAACCTGTTTGACGTTTTTGTTGGGGTGGGTGAGGTTGGGTTTGAGATGTTTTCAGAATTTGCCAGAAAGGGAGCAGCCAGAATCAAGTGAACTAAAAACATCTGGACAGGAGAGTCCTGAATGACTTTCCCCAAAATACAGTGGCAAAGGACAGGAAGCAGAGTCAGGCCCACAGGAGAGAGGGGCATCCTGTCTGGGAAGCCTGATGCTTCTGAAACCATTTCATTTGAGGAACACAGCTCCTAAAGGGCACACTGAGCACACGGCCAGTGAGGTGGTTTCGTTAGCAGAGTCTTCAAGTAATTGGTATCCGCTAGCGTTTCCAGAGGTCTCCGGCAGCCGCGGCGACTTTTGTTTACCGACAAAAAAAGAAATGCCAAAACAGGGATGCAGCGTTGTGTCCGCATTTGAAATATTCAGTCCTGGCCGTGTACCTTTGTGACTACCTGAATAACTCGAGGCGGAGCTAACGTTTGTGAGTGAAGCCTAGGCACCACACAGAAGAGAGAACCAAAGGTTGGTTCTTAAAGATGAAGGTCCATCCAACGAAGATGGGCAGTACGTGTGATCAGAAGTTGTTTCTTTCCCACATTTTGCTCTAAGTAGGGTGTATTTTCTTACTTTTAAGGATGAATTAACCTTCATTGACTGATCAACATTGACATTTTGGTCTGATTTGTGTTTATTTCCTTTTACAGTGTCTATACATTCTTCTGTCCATTACCCACCATGATATCAGCTGATAGGCTGCCATTTTCCAAATACCATCCCTGCCCCAGTGTCACTTTCCTAAGCAACCCAAGGCAATTGGAATATTCTGTCTTACTAGCCCTCCAAACTTATACTTTAAAAAAAAATTATTCAAGGGGCACCTGGGTGGCTCAGTCGGTTGGGCGGCCGACTTCAGCTCAGGTCATGATCTCACGGTCTGTGAGTTCGAGCCCCGCGTCAGGCTCTGTGCTGACATCTCAGAGCCTGGAGCCTGCTTCAGGTTCTGTGCCTCTCTCTCTCTCTCTCTCTCTCTCTCTCTCTCTCTCTGCCCCTTCCCCCTCTTGTTATCTCTCTCTCTCAAAAATAATAAATAAATGGTATTTAAAAAAAATATTTAAATATCAGCTAAAATCGAAGTTGTCTCAGCCTCTATTCCAGCCTAATGTCTTCAAGCAGATTTTTCTCCATCCAGATCATTTATTCTGAGAAGCAAAAATGTTAGAGAACATATTCTAATTCCAAAAACATTATCACAGATGTCAGTGACAAAGTTACTAGGAAATAACTATAAATTCTTGGAAGGCAAACTTGAAGCAATTTGTCTCCTGTAGAATCTCGATGAGTTGCAGTTTGTAATTTATGAAGATGTTTTCCAGCACCAGGACATTGTAGTTTAGTGAATAATAACCCAGGAGCAAAAAATATTGAAAAACAGATTACAAAATAGTGCAGAAAAGTACTTTTAGGACCTTTACAAGTAAAGGTGACTTGGAGACGTTATGGAAACATTCCATGAAGCCCAGACAGATTGGTTCTTCTCTTCTTAATGTACTTCCAAAAATACAAATGTTTAACAAATCAATTACAACAATTTAGAAGTCTAGGCTCCTGATTCCTATATATAACTAAAGACTACAGCTGAAAGGCAAAGTTTCCTTGGAGTTACTTCTAACTGAAAGTGTATGGATGGAGTTTAGGATATGTTTTTTTGTTGTTGTTTGTTTGTTTGTTGTTTACCTAAAAGATGTTTCTGACTTCCATTAATCCACATTAGTTAGTAGTCAAAGAACAACTTCTCTGAGATAAACATTAGCACCAATTGTAAAATATGTTCCTCCTTCTTTCCCCCAGACAAGACCCAAATTTACTGCTGTGATAATTCTATGTCAGGGGCTTTTCCATATCTTGTGTTTCCTGGAGAGGACAAGGCCTTCTCCCTGAGAGCAGATCTGGGGACTGTGGGATCATATTACATATCAATTGTGTTTATATCATCCACCTAAATATTCTCCAAATAGAGGAGAAATGTTAACTCCTGAGCATCAAAGTAATCATCATTTTAAGTCTTTTATGAAACAATAAGTTCCTTCAGACTCTAAATCCCTATTTCCTCTCAAACACGTAACAAGTTGATATCATGGAAAGAGGAGTGTTATGGGGTTAATTGCATACCCCCCAATTTTATTTGTTGAAATTCTAACCCCTGATAGCTCAGAATGCGGCTGTATCTGGAAATGAGGTCTTTAAAGAGGTGATTACGTTAGAGGTCCCTGGGTGGCTCAGTCAGTTAAGTGTCCAACTCTTGGTTTCAGTTCAGGTATGATCTCATGATTCGTCAGTTTGAGCCATACATCGGGCTCTGCGCTGACAGCATAGAGCCAGCTTGGGATTCTCTCTCTCCCTCTCTCTCTGCCCCTCCCCACTCTCTCTTGCACACACCCATGTGCACATGCACTCTCAATCTCACTCTCAATCTCTCCCTCAAAATAAATAAATAAACATTTTTAAAACAAAAATAAAGAGGTGATTAGGTTAATCTGAGGCTATCAGCCTGGGCCCTAATCCAATACAACCAACGTCCTTATAAGAAGATATTAGGACAAGGACATGCTATCCAGGAAAGCCCGTGTGAACACATAGGAGAAGACAGCCACTTGCAAACCAAAGAGAGAGGCTTCGGAAGAAAACACCCTCGCTGACATCTTGATCTCGAACTTCCAACCTCTGGAATTAGAAGAAAACAAATTTCTGCTGTTTAAGCCACCCAGTCAGTGGTACTTTGTTACAGCAGCCCTGGGTGACTAATACAGACGCCAAGCCCTAGATTCATGGCCCACAAGTGCGCTTTCCTTGGGGAGTGACTTAAACCCTCAAGATATCAGGATATGTATCCCCAAAGTGGACATAGTGCTTTCATCAAAACCTCCTAACAGTTTTATGGTTTTAAATTCTGTCTCTACGTGGCTAAGTCTTCATGTCTATGTCCTGCCTTTTCCCTAATTCTATACCTGCTGCCATCTGCCCTCTCACATCTCCACCAGTGAGTCTAACGGGCATCTCAGATTTCAAATCACCAAAGCAGAACTCCTGGTATTCTCCACAAAAACAGAATTCTCCATAGTGGAAATTCTAACATTCTGTTTGTTCAGGTCAAAATCTTAAGAGTCATGCCTCACTCCTCGTTTTCTGATGCCCCACATAAAATTCATCACCAAACCCTATCATTCTCTACCTTCAAAACGCATCCAGATTCATGAATTGAGAGGAAGATCAATGGAATTGACTAGAAAGTCCAGGAATTGATCTGCTTTCAAACAAAAACATCAAGAACAAAATCAAAAGACAAGTGTCAAACTGCAAGATAATGTTTGCAACATAGATCTCAGAAAAAAAAAAGGCTATCATCTCTAATATACAATAAATGTTTTAAATGTTGATTTATTTTTAGAGAGAGAGGCAGGGATAGGGGCAGAGAGAGAGGGAGAGACAGAATTCGAGGCAGGCTCCACGCTGTCACCATGGAGCCTGACGTGGGGCGCGAACTCACGAACCATGAGATCGAAACATGAGCAGAAATCAAGAGCTGGACGCTTATTGACTGAGCCACCGAGGCCCCCCTACGGTAAGTTTTTTTAATTGACAGAAAATATTCTATAGAAAAATCAGCAAGAGATGAACAGATGATTCACAAAGTGGATCTAAAAATGTCTGTTAAAACCATATGAAAAGATGTTCCATTTAGCAATAAGTGGAGTACAAATTAAAACTACACTAAGATACTATTTCTCATTCAACAGACTGGCAAAAATTCAAGAGCTTGACGATACGGTCTCTTGGTAAGGCCTTGGGGAAACAGGCACTCTCCTACATTGCTGCTGGGAACATAAAATGATATCACCCCAATGGAGGACAAGTAACAAAATTACAAATGGATTTGCTGTTGACCCAGCAGGTCTCACTTCTGGGGATGTATCCTGAAGATACACATTCATCAATACAAAATATGCACAGAGTTACTCGTTTTCAGCTTTACTTATAATTGTAAAACGCTGGTAACTTCCTAAATGTTCAAGTAGGAGATTAATCAGATAAACTATTGTGCTACACCCGGTGGGAGTCTATTCAACTGTGATTTCCAGGAGATATTAACAAGTGGAAAAAAAGCAAAGTACAAAAGACCGTATTTAAAATGCCAAAATTTTCATAACAAAGAAGAGAAAATAAGAAAATATGCACCTGTTTTCTTATCCTTACCCCCTCCCAAAAAAAATCAAACAAACAAAACACACAGGAATAATAAAAACCCAGAAAATAATGAAGCTGGTGGTCCATAACGCAGGGACGGTAGAAGGGAGACAGGAGGGGGCGACATTTCTCGGAGTATATCAGTTTGCATGGTTTTGGGTTTCGAAAGCATCTTAATATCCTACCTAGTTGAAAATGGAATTAAATCAATATGGACAGAAAAATAAAATTGACACTGGAAGCAAATTGAAACAAATGAATCTAACTGTTGGGCAAATGAATACACAGGAGGAAGGAAGGAAGGAGGAAGGGAGGGAGGAGGAAGAGAAGGAGGTTAAGGCCTTGTCTCTGTGGCCTCATCACATACTACTCACTCACTCAGCTCCAGATACCGGGACCGTCCTGCTGTTGCTTAAACATGCCAAGCAGCTCCCACATGTGGGTTTACACACGTTTACATTTCTTCTCATTTACTTTAGGATTCTGGTCACAGGTCACCCTAATTGAGCGAGCTTGCTTGCCTACCACACTCCTTTTTCCTCTTTCGACATACTGTTGTTTTCTCTAGCACTTTCTGAAAGATACGTATATACCTACGTAAAATATAGGTGGTGTGTGTGCGTGGGTGCGTGTGTGTGTGTGTGTGTGTGTGTAGGAACCGGGCACATAGGTAGTGCTCAATGACTATTTGGCGAAACAACGGATGGTATTGTTGGGCCACGTGAATGAGCGCAGATCTGAAGGCCCAGACGCTGAACAAATGTTCTCATCCTTCACACACCATTCTTTGCCTTGGGGATTTCCATTTTAAAGCCTAGAACCTAAAAACCAGTCAAGAAATTCAGCTAAAATAGCAGGAGGAGATGTGTTCTGCCTCTAGCTCTTTGTGACTAATCAACTCAGCTTCAAGGGCCCCGAGGAGCTATTTTTCTCTCTACTATAGCAATTCCATTTAAAATGGTAATCCCAGGTCTCATTTCGTATTTTCGCCCGTACAAGGATGTGAAGGTCACCCATTTAGAAAACTCTTCAGTTGATGTGAAATGCATTTAGAAGCAGCAACTAAGGCAATATAAAAGTGAAGATGAATTGAAGTTATTTATATTCAGTAAAAATGTGCCGGAGGAGTAAGGTAAGAAAAATGTGGTCTCTCCGGCAGAAATGCCTTATACATGGTTACAAAATACCCGTGGGCCACCAACCACCGAACTACAGTTACAAACCTCGCTTCTTTCCAGAAGCAGCCGGGGCAGGCAGCAGGCAGGATAATGAGGATGTGCCTGGGGCACTTCCAAATCAGAGGCATCAAAGAGGTTGAGAAAAACCTTGAAATGATTATAGATATTGATGGCACTGAAGTACTCACCTTTGGAAAAATAAGAAGTCAACTGGTTTGTTATGCTTATTTCCCAGTTTAGTCTTATTTTCCATTTGAATTCTAGAATAAAAGCATCTTAATCTTTTCTGGGCTTCAGGTTCTCAAGATGGTCATTCCACGCTTTTCTAGACACCCATTCAGGTCTCTTGCAAAAGTAAACTCCATGTTTCATTGGTCTAAACCTTACCTTTCCCAGTCGTGTCTTCTCCTCCGACCCAATAGAGCGCTGACAATCTTGGTATTTTTCCAGAATAAAAATACTCAGACCTTGTAACTTCTTTGGGGGAGGGAGACAGGGGTTGCTGGTCACAAAGAAAAAACATAGTAACATTTGATTCCCTTAGATACATGCATTTACCTTGTGCGGACATTCTGGATGGAATCCTCATGCTAAAAATGGAACCACAGGTGTTTATAAGAAGTACAACAGATTCCAGAGGAAACCATATCAACAATGTGGGCGGGGAAAAACCACCGCTGCAGTTTTTAAAAAAATAATTATCTTTATTGATAGTCTGGGTCACTCAATATCATTCTTTCAGAAGTCATTATAAATCAAACAAAAATAAGTTTAACAAAAACATTTCAACCATAATCTTCATGATTCAAGGATTTAACTTTTAATCTTTTTATAATACAATGTGTTCCAATAATTCATTTCACTTGCTCAGGATCATGTGTTTTTGTTTTGTTTTGTTTTGTTTTATTTTGTTTTGTTGTTTCTAACTCAAAATAGGTTTTTGTGTCATTTCGTAACACAATGGTTTTCATACTGCTGGTCATGAAATCCATTTAGTGGGTCATAACAAGTAGTTTCTTAAAGAAACAGAATAAAATAGAAACATCACAGTACAGCTACAAGAATGGAAATTAGTTTTCATTAAATTTTGTTTCAAAACTATGTAAATGAGTATGTATACTATGTATATCTTTGGATACACTGTAAAATGTACCTCTTACTGTGGATTGCAACAACAACAAAAAAAGTGTTTTGTTTTGTTTATGGAAGGCATGAATTTAATATTTGCACTTAAAATTTTTTTTTTAATACTTATTTATTTTTGAGAGTCAGAGACAGAGCGCGAGCAGGGGAGGGGCAGAGAAACAGGGAGACACAGAATCCGAAGCAGGTTCCAGGCTCTGAGCCGTCAGCACAGAGCCCGACACGGGGCTCAAACTCACAGACTGCGAGATCATGACCTGAGCCAAAATCAGATGCTCAACTGATGAAGCCACCCAGGAGCCCCTGATATTTGCACTTTCATAAGCAATTAGCAAATACCCATGATAACAAGTAAAATCTAATTCTTAGGTGCCCCTGGGTGGCTCAGCCAGTTAAGTGTCCGACTTCAGCTCAGATCATGATCTCGTGGTTCATGAGGTCAAGCCCTGCATAGGGTTCTGTGCTGACAGCTCAGAGCCTGGAGCCTGCTTCGGATTCTGTGTCTCCCTCTTTCTCTGCCCCTCCCCTGCTGACGCTCTCTGTCTCTCTCTCTCTTTCAAAAATAAGTAAGTATTTTTAAAAAATCCAATTCTTAGATTAACTAAAAATGAAATAAGACTATCTGTGTGAACTAATTTATAGACAGACATTTAAAAATATTGACGTTTTTCAAGAAAAATGGGTACTTTACTACAAGGAAAACACATTCTTGACTTCTTGAAAATCATATCCCTGAGTCACTTTATAAGCTGAAGGGTTAAAAAAAAAATCTTACTTACCTTAAATAAACTTTCAGATTAGTATTTATGATAACTGGCTTGGTTGGCATTTTGATGACTAATTTGAAATTTTTTTTTTTTGTTAAAACGAAATGCAGACAGATTTATTGAGATTTTAAAATCCTAACAGAGGCCTTTCCAGGGCTTATTTCCTTACGACAAAAACTGTGATAACACTCAGTGGGGAGAAAGACATCTTTGGCAACTTGATGAGTGATTTCAAAGATGGGCACTTAATAGAAGCTCTTCTGGTCTTTACCCTTACTCTGGAACCTTCGGCAGCTCCCCGTGTTATGATTCCACAGAGAATCCGGCTGGGGAAGGAGTGCACTTCCAATGCCCTATGGAAGTCCATATCAGCAGAATAAAACTTCAGCATAGGGGCTGCTCTGGAACTGAATGAAAAACCTAGAAGTTACACCTATAGATTTACCTTTGGGAGACTGTGGGGCAGTGATGGCTGAAGGTGTTTCTTTTTTTTTTTTTTTTTTTTTTAATTTTTTTTCCACGTTTATTTATTTTTGGGACAGAGAGAGACAGAGCATGAACGGGGGAGAGGCAGAGAGAGAGGGAGACACAGAATCGGAAACAGGCTCCAGGCTCTGAGCCATCAGCCCAGAGCCTGACGCGGGGCTCGAACTCAAGGACCGCGAGATCGTGACCTGGCTGAAGTCGGACGCTTAACCGACTGCGCCACCCAGGTGCCCCATGAAGGTGTTTCTTGACACACACCCCCGCCCCGCTTCTGAAATAACCTTGAGTGTATGGGGTCATCTCCTGTGCCAGTCTGGGGTATAGTTCTCTGACTGTGACCATTCAGCCTATTTTGCCCTTTGTGGACCACTCTAACCTTCACTGCTGTTTGCCACAATCTTGGGAATTCTTTGGTCCCTATCTTGCTTCAAGGAACCCTTTCATTGAATGCCCCGCCCCTTTTCTGAATACAAAATCAACATCAAATGTGGTACCTGGGTGAAACCTGAACAGATGACTGAAGTACCTTCATCTTGATTTAATGCTTTTGGAAAAAATCTTGGTGTAAAAATTAATCTAGCCCATCAATAAGAATATTTGAAACTCATTGGCCAGCCTCTAGAAGTCCTGACAGGTCATTTTCAAAATGGCACAGACTATAAATGGGAAATGGAAAATGGAAAATGTTTTTGCTGGGAAGGAATCCAAAAAAGTAAAGCACTCCTAAAATTTATTTCACAGCATCTAGATATTCCTGCCCTCATTCTCTTTTACAAACAGCGGTATAGGTTTAAGAGCGAAGCTCCTAAGCCCAGATTCTATAAATAGACCTTCAGCAGAGAGACCCCCCTGTGGGACAAGATGGTGTAAATATTAAAATTATAACAGTGGCTGCAGCTTAAACTTCTTCTCCTCAGTTATGAGAAGAGTGCCTGATAACTCTAAGGCATCCTGCTGCCCTCGTGTTCAAAAGTAAGCCCAGCGAGAAAAGAAAAGACAGTATTTGTTTATTGTGGTGTACAGAATGGGATACGTAATGGCCCCTCAAAGGTGTCTGCGTTCTAACCTCCAGAACCCGGGAACGTATAACCTTATGTAGCAAAATAGACTTAGCCGATGTGATTACGTTAAGGACCTTGATATGGGCAGGTTATCCTTACTACCTGGTTGTGCCCAGAAATCACAAGGGTCCTCACCAAAGAGGCACCAGAGGAGTCAAAGTCAGAGGGAGAAGCTGTAAGCAAGAGTCAGAGAGGAAATAAGATGTTCTGCCTCTTGCTGTGAAGGTGGAGGAAGGAGCCCTGAGCACGGAAAGCAGGCAGCAGAGAAGGAGCTGAAAAAGGCAAGGAAAAGGGATTCTCCCCTTCAAGCTTCCAGCAGGAAACAGCCTGATCAAAACCTTGAGGCTGGCCCAATGACAATGTTCTGACTTCCTGAAGAATAGAGAATAACCCTGTGTTGTTTTAGTCACTGGGTTTGTGGTAGTTGATTACAGCAGCAATAAGAAACGAATACGTTTACCAAGCTCCTAAAAGAATGAATGAAAATAAAGAGGGGAAACCGCTTCTATCACTTTTACTTTGGGTGAATATATTTGATTCTTAGAACAGTTACAGGGTTCCCACCCCCATCCCCACTTTTCCAAACTAAAAAGGCCTTAGCCTGGGCCATTTTTGCCAGTTGCTACTCACTTAAGAGCAGAAAGTGGAGATGAAAAATGCCCTCACTCACCCAAATAATCTGAAAAATCCCATGATGGAAAAATGTTCTGACATAACATCTCAGGCAAAGTAGATGGTTTCAGAGAAGTAAAAATTTTAGAGAGATAAGAATACATTCCAAACTGGATAAGTACAGGAACTATACTTACCAGAACATATATAAACTGAAGTTTTATATGTAAGTCAGACTTCCTTGAATAGTATCCTAATTTTCAGAATTCCTCAGACTTACCTTTGCTTACCTTGGTCTGCATAGAAGTTTCTAAAACAAGAAGGAAGGGACTCATTGAGCTTTTCTTCCTTATACATACATTATATTGCTAGGGTTTTTTTTTTTTCCCCATACTTAATACATATTTTGCTGTTTACTTTGGAATGAATCAGGTAATTCAGCTGAAATACAAATCAACCACATTTCCACAAGTAAGGTGATTTCGCTGTTTTAAATCAAAACCTGTCAAATATTTTCTCCATCATTAAAACTTCGAGAACAATTTTGTGCTGTCAGGAACATATACTCTCCAAACTCTTTTTCTCCCTTCTTATGTCAGAATTTATCCCTAAATGAAGGACTCTTCCTTAGTATCTTACTCACTTATATTAGTGATGCTTCAAACTAGGTTGGGTAAAATATACCCAACTAGGTTGGGTAAAATGCACATGGTTTTGATCATCTATTAATATTAGGCTTTCATATCTCACACACACATACACACACACACACACACACACACACTCAAGTTTAAGGAGAAAAGGACGTTAAGAGAATGTCAGACTCTTTAGTTTGAAGCAGCTATCTCTTCAGTTTCCATGAAAGTGCTTACAAAACATAAAGAGAAATCATGAAAAGTCAAATTTGCCTAAGATTTGAGATATGAAAGTCCAAATGGTAGAATTCAAGAGTTTGCAGGAAAACCTAGGTCAGTGTTTCATCTTATCCGTGTTGTAAGTTTCTCTCTCTATATTTTATTTTATTTTTTTACCAGGGACAGTTGGCCCCAGTATAAAATACAGCCTGAGGTACAGAAAGTTCACACAAGAAAGTATTCACCCTAAAAACTTGCAAATAAAAAAGGGCCATGCAGCAAGCTGGCAGCAAAATGAGAAACAACCTCTCAGAGAAAGGTCAGGAGATGATGTGGAGTGAAAAATCTCCAGGGAACTGTCACTTTCTGAAAATGAAAATGACAAAAGTGACAAATTTCAGAGAGTCTGAGGAGAGCAAAGGACAGAGGTTGAAAAACAGAGAACAGAACCACCTGCCATCTTCTTTTGAGAGACCATTCAAGGTCATTTCCTCACAATCCCTTAGGAGTTCACTGGTAAAGAAAGAAAAAGGGGAAACCCTTACCCCGATCATTGTTAATAGGGAAGAGGCACCTCCCTGACCAAGGTGAATCTAAGAAGACAGATCTGGGTTCCCTGAGCTGGCATCTATGGCCCCAGCCTTATTACCCAAGCTCATTGAGGCCTTTTTTTTTTAATATTAAAAATAAAAATGGGGGCGGCTGGATGGCTCAGTCAGTTAAGCATCCAACTCTCAATTTCATTTCTGGCCATGTCATGATCTTACAGTTTGTGAGTTCAAGCCCCATATTGGGGTCTGTGTTGATAGCTTGTAGCCTCCTTGGAATTCTCTCTCCCCCTCTCTCTTTCTGCCCCTCCTCCCTCTCTAATAAATAAACTTAAAAAAGTAAAAATAAAAATGTATGTATGTGTCATACCAATCTTCTTCATAGTGATCTCCTGAGCAATAATGACCAAGCTTAAATCTATACCTTCAGCACGCACGCGCGCGCGCGCGCACACACACACACACACACACACACACACGCAGGCACGCAGGCACACACACACACAAACTCACAATAAAGAGTTCTTAAGTCACTCCACAGATGGCAACAACTAGCCCTGTCTAGCAGGGAACCATTTGTCTCCTCTTTCTTTCCCATCCTGTAGTCTCTTTCCATGTCCCCCTTCCCCTCAGGGAGCTTTAAAGGTATTGTGGGAAGCACCCAAAACATTTTACTTGCCCTGCTGATAATATTCAGCAATTTAAAAGGTTCCCAAGCCTTACCCTTTGTTGTGTTTTTAAGCATTTTGAGTAACAATGCAGCAACTTTAGTCAGAGAGCCCCTGACTTGGGGCCAAATGGAAGCTGAACGGAGAACAGCCCTGAAGGTTTTCAATTAAATATGCAAACCCATCTTCCAACCAGTCACTCCAGCCTCAAAGAGATAAAGACTTGAAAAAGCCTCTCTTTAGAAAATAAAATATGTAATTATTTGTCCAACCATGAACATTCTTTGCTTTTTACTTCATTATCTCCAAATCTGGGATGTAGATTAAAATATACAGATATCCATCATTTAACTACTTTAAGGTAAGTTTATATCTTTGGGGTTTTAATCATTTCTTTTAAAAGTTATTTTTAACGATGTTCATTTTTGGAGAAAGCACTAAAATACAATGTCATTCTGCAACAGCGGTTTTGCATCAAATGCTTTTTACTTTAAGTTGTGAAAACAACATCGATTATACTGCCAAATGCTGCTTAAAAAAATGCTCTGCACCATAAAAGGATTTGGAGCCTTGTTTATTATCATCTAAATTGTACATTGTACACTTGTCGGCAACATATTGTATGCTAAAAAGCCTTTCCTATCTAAAACAATAGATGTTATAGTAAAACAGTTTACAAGTTTTCGGAAAAGCATGATTTGGTGGATTCCTAATCTAAAACAAATCTTTTTGTTCCCCGGAGACAAATGCTGATTGTGTGCCTGCCTCAATTGTTTCACCCCTTTGGTAATCCTGGTCACTCAGAACAGCACTGAAAGAGATCAGAGGCAATGACAGAGCTGTTGAAAGTGTCTGAATGCCATCCCCACGGAGCTGCCCTTCTGAGGCACAATGACTGATTTTTGTGTGCATCACTCGGAGGTACTTCTGTGTTCCTCCTGGGAAATATCAAAGAAATTTCAGCAAGACAAACCTATTACCATTGATCGGAATCCAAGAGTCTGTCCTGGTCAGAGCTAACATAATTTGTCTGATTTCAAAGTTTATGTCACTTTGGAATCTAAATATGAGGTCCCGGCTCCCATGGTGGTGACCATGTTTCTTCAACCAAGTAAGACAAGGGGGAGTCAAAGTATTTCTGTGGTCCTAGTACAGGTTCAAAGTGTTGAAAACATGGGTACTGACCTCATGAATTCCTAACATAACTGCAAAAAATGAAGATTGGAGTCTGTGCATTGTGATAAGTAAAAATACAGGGTGATAATGGATAAAAACTGATGTAGAATTCACTCAGCTGGCTTTTGTGACACAGGAATAACCTGGTTTAGCCAATGTCTCCTATACTCTTATACACAGTACTTGACGGAAGATGATAATGCTCGATTTGATATCTGCCAATGTCTTGTTTCTTACAACTGGAAGAATATTCTAGGCTGAACTTAACACATTGAATAGTTAAAAAAAAAAAAAAAAGGATTTGAGTTATACCACTATCAAAAAACCCTTTTGCATTGGATTTATTACTGTCAGAAAATATAAGCTTTATACCTTTTATATTATTCACAAAAATGTCCCCTCCTTACCTGATCTTACAGATCTTATCGCTTCCTATCCAGAGGAGGGAATCTATGTCCCTTTCCCTTGAAACTGGGTGGGCCTCTCACCAATCAAAGGTGGAAGACGTTATGCCACATGACCTCAGGGGCTAGGTCAGAAAATACAACGCAGTGTCTTCCAGTCTCCCTTGGAAGAGTAATTCCTGGAACCCCAAGCCTCTATGTCAGTAAGAAGTACTGGGAAGCCATGCTGTGAGGAAGGCCAAATTTGGCCAAAGAGCCCCCACGGTGGGGCTCCGATTCTGCATGAAAAGAGAGTGGTGCCTGGCCAACCCCCACTCTCTGACCACACTCACACAAGAAACCTGAGGCAGAGCCTACTCCCTCCCACCTCTGCCAGTCAAGCCATTTATGAATTCCTGACCCATAGAAACCAGGAGCAATAATAAATTATTTGTGTTGTGTTAAGCTACTATCTTTTGGGATAATGGGTTACACAGTTTTAGATAACAGAAAGAAGACTATCTTCTCCCTTTCTTAAGAGACCTGTTCAATAAGGGGCCTTGCAATAGATCTATATAGCATAGTGATGAGATTCTGCCTCCATTTCTCTGCATCCCATTTAGAACCAAAGAACTCATTCCCCAAGGTGAGAGGAATATTGTCTGCTGAGGGCTCATAGCTGTGTCCTCTTCCAGGAATTGTCCTCAGCCAAAGGACAGCCTACATCCAATATTGGTTGGCTCAGGATATGAAGCTCTGGCCTCCTTGCATTAATTCTGGCCACACAGAAGGGTCGTCACAGCTCCAGAGTTCCTTGGTGGGTAGGTTAAGATTTTGGTTGCAACTGTATCCATCCAACTTCTTCCCTGGCTCAGTCTTGCTTCCCTCACTACCTTACAGGTATTATGCCTCAACGTCTGCCTCAATAAACGACTACACATGAATCTCCATTTCAAAGACAGTCTCCAGATAACCTGAACCAAGACTGGACTTAGTCAAGGGTTAATTACCATGGAGAAGGAAGGTGAAGTCAGGCTCTAAAGTACTGTAATTCTCTGGTTTTCTCAGTAGACCACAATAATAATTAAAGATTCATTGATTCTCACAATGACATGAACAAAATTTCTAATCAACTGACTCTTACCTGTACTCTAAAATGGTTTCCCTGCCAGTCTTTAAGGCATCTTGTACTCACGCTGATCCTTGCTGGGCATGATGTAATTTGCTTGCCAAAAACCTATTCTGGTTTGGGAAGCTTTCACTCTATGATGTGTCTGTAGAATGTTAAAAATGAAGCCATTAGCAATGAAACACTTGAAACAAGACCACACCCGTTCCTAAGTCATGGTCTTGGATACACGGCAGAATTTAGATAGAATTCTGCTATGACTGTTTAAGAAAAAAGACTTTTTACAGAAAAGCTTATGAGATTTGAAGGTGCTTATGAGATTTGTTCCATTTTTCCTGAAAGCAAATATTTCATGTTTTATTTGTTGTTTCATCTCTTATTTTATCCAGACGTCTTTTTTCCAAAATGATTCATCATTTCACAAAGACTGTGAAGAGAAAGATGGAATTCAGAGATCACTGCTAGAATCTGATGGTATGGAGACAGCTCAATGATTCAAACCACAGGACTTTCTTATTTTCCAAACCAGGTTCTAGTTTCCACTTCAGGCGTTTATAACTAATTCATGAAGACAAGCTTCGGGCTTATTTTCTTACTTGTCTATCCTGTGTTTGCAGGCTCTTCCATAACTTTACATGAGCCTGGCTTCCAGCAGGGACTACTGATTTCTCTAGTTTTTCAAAGTTTTCTTGAAGCCATTATATCACCACTAAAAACAAGCGGCCATTGAATGGGAACACCAATTTTTTGGCTTCCCAACAATCTGCACAGTGTAATATGGAATTGTCTGTCCTACATTACTAACTAGGGAACCAAAATAAGGTGCCATTCTTTTTAATATTCAAATTAAGTTTCCCTAACCCCCCAATCCACCTGTGGGGGAAAGTATTTCTTCCATTCCTGTGGTCTCTCTTTCCGAAGACTCAGAGGCATTTGATGAGTCCACTGGGCCAGTTTTGATGACCAACTCTTCCAGGAGAGAAAATAGAACACCCTCCTTGGTCAGAGTCTTAGTCTGATCAGGCTGTTGTAAGAAAAAATACCATAGACTGTATGGCTTAAAACACAAACACTTATTTAGGTGGATGGGTGACTCAGTTGGTTGACTGTCTGACTCTTGATTTTGGCCCAGGGTCATGGGATTGAGCCCCGCATCGGTGTCTGTGCTGAGCATGGAGTCTGCCTGAGATTCTCTTTCTCTCTCCCTGTGCCCCTGCTTGCATGTGCTTTCTCTCTCTCCCTCTCTCTCTTTCTCTCTCAAATACATACATACCTACACACATACATACATAGGTACACTTGTTTCTCATAGGCTGAGAATTCCAAGCTCAAGGCCCTGGTAGATTTGGTGTCTGGTGAGGGCTCTCTTCCTGGTTCATAGAAGGCTGTCTTCTTGCTGTGTCCTTACATGGTGGCTACATCAAGGGAACTTTCAGAGGTCTCTATTATAAGGGAATGAATCACCGCTCAAAGGCCCCCACCTCCAACTATTATCACATTGGCAGTTAGGATTTCAAGATATGAATTTGGGGGGAATACAAACATTCATCTACAGCAATCAGTCAAGTAGGTGGCTCTCTTTAGCTGTAGTGATTTTATTGCCACTGTGCCAATGCAGTCTTTGTCTGCTGGAGAAATCATAGCACATCTGCCAATGCTGACCTGGGAGGAGTTTCTCCCCATTCACGGAAGAGCAGCATTCGTGTCTCATTTCGCTGAGATTGCTCTCAGACCTATAGCTTTATAGAGACACAGTTCCCCACCCCACACACAAACTCTGTCACTATCCCAAGGTCACTCAAGATGGTAAAGCAGCTGGGGCAGAGGTATCCAATCTTCCAATACATGTTCTTCCCAGGATTGCATCCTCCACCCAAACGGCACTTACTACTATGGCTTAATTAGGAAACACTCCTTGGAAAATGAGTGCCCAGTTCTGCTTTACTACACGCATGGTGATAGGCCAGGATCTACCGAATCGGAGGCGCTGACGACAGTCCAGGCTCCGTAAAGCCAAGGGAAGGTCAACAACCACATTAGATCTCTCCATCCTCCTACTCCAGGGCCCACCGACTTCCTGACCTACCAGGATTCATGGCCTGCCATCAACAATATAGATCCACTATCCCAACACACACAGACTTGATTCCCCATAACGCATCAACCAGGAGTAAGTAGCAGGAGTCTTAAAATAACATTGTTACACAGTTCTCGGATTCAGCTCCACTAGGTCTGTGGGAACTCGAGTACCTCTCCCCTCAAAATGTAGCATGACACCTGTGGGAATTCTCAGGGGTTCCTACACATGTTTGGTGAAACACTTCTTTGAATATTCAGGTTTTGCTCCTCTCAACAATCACAGCTCTTTCTGGCTGTTCACCACGAAACTTTCTCTTGTTGTGGCTGATCCAAAGCCCTAGTTCCAACTGCAACCCGTCGTCAGTCAGCAACATCAATGCCTGCAACACCAGCGTGCCACACTGCCTCCCACCTGGCCAGGCCCTAGCATATGACAAAGCCACTGGTGGTTCCCAGCAAAGCCACATCAAAGCTGGTGCTGTGCCCACTGAGGGAGCTACGCTCCATCAACGCCAGCTCTGGAGGCCTCTGTTGCAGGTTCCTCATCCCCAAGAGCTCATTAGCTTTTTCCCTGTCTGACTTCAGTGCTTCTCCCTTGGACACAGGGAGAAGCCACCTAAAAGCTTCCTGATGACGAGGAGGCGGAATGATCCGGGGCCACCCCTCAGTTATGATATTTTCATTTTGCCCTTGCTTCATCACCAAATATCCTTTTGATTTTCCTTTAGGACCTACACTTACCCACACAGATGAGTAACGCCGTGTTTGCTGTGTGAAGAGAGAGACCCTCTAAAAGAGAAGATGTCTATTTTATAATAGCCATCTCCACAGGCCCAGGGATTTAGAGCACTGTAGAGTTCTTTGAGGAAAAAATGTCAACTTTCTTAAATCCATGAGGGGAAAACTGTCAGCTCTATTCCTAAGGAGTCAATTAATTAAAGTTAAGTCCCCTCAAACACCACCAAATGCCAGCTCCAGATTAAAGGGTGTGCGCATGCATTACGCTTTGACCTCTTGTCACCGGTCGAGTACCTGGCAGATTTGTGGAAAGTAGCTTGTGTGCTGATCCAACAGAAATGGGTATTAGCTCACAAGGAAGGAAGATAATGAGTTCAAGGACAATCTCAAGCATTTTAAGTTTGGGACTTCTGGCCTTTTTCCCCAGCCCCCTCTGCTCCTCTTTGCAAAGCTTTCATCTTTTTGCTTTCCCCACCCACACGTGTATTTCTTGAATCACTCCAGTACCGTCTTCTCATGGGGTTGTGACAGGGTTGAAGGACTACTTTGAAGTCTGTCTGGTTTCAGGTTTGAATAGGCACCTCTCTGAGGCAACCCTACCTCCCCTCTGGATGTTGCAAAGATGCAGAAAGATCCTGACGCAAGGCTCCCAGCTCAGTGCCAGGCTCGGAGGCTTACAGAAGAGGCACCTGTCATCAACTGTCAGTAAGAGCTAAATTCCCACATTGGGAAAAAGGTGGTTTTGCCATCTGTGGAGCACCAGCCTCGTGGGGGTACTTAATGTGGTCCTTCCAAGCCTAACCCTGTGCCATCAGGGTGACACCGGTGGGAAAGTTCAGGATCTGAGATTTCTTCTCTACTTTTCATCTTCCACATACTTCTGTTAAAAGGTAATCTCCAGTCTAAGCAGTTGCCACTCCTTTCTACCATTAGAGATTAGTTTACTAGACTACTTTCCCAAATAAGTAGAGGAAACAGGGCACAGAGCAGGAAAGTTCAAGAATGCTGGGTATTAAGAATTAAAAGAGACACACAGCTAAGTCAAGGAGAAAGAAGCAAATAAATGGAATATCCACAGTGTACCACAACAACCCAGTTAAGTAGGTATTAATCCCCCTAGAGTAGGTACTCATTATTTTGGGATTTTTAAGCATGAGAAGACTGAAGTTCAGACAGGTTAATAATTTGAGCCACCACTGACTATGAACTAGAGATTCCAAACCAAGATAGCCCAATCCTTCTGTATGGTACCTCCCTGGAGTCTAACTCATCACTTGAACCACTTTCCCAGGGAAGCCCCAGCTGGTAGAGTCCCCACCCCTCCTTACCCTGGGGATGGATGGTTGCAGAGATATCTCTTTGGAGGCCTGATTTCTCTGTTTCTTCAGCTGCTGGTTGAGAGTCTAGTTGGAGATGTCTTAAAGCAGATGCCCTGTAATAACCATTAAAGATAACTAGCATACTAATACTATTGTTTATAGAGATTCTGCTGCACCACTCTGCTAAGCAGTTTACAGACCCTGTCTCAGAGAGAATGCAAGTTAGTCAAATACCATCACCGGTCATTGGCAGTCGACCTTTTCCTTGGCACCCCAAAGCCACACAATCTCAATGTGTGTTCAGGTCATGGAACGAGCTTGTTAACTGATCTAGAAACCAATTTCCTTTTATTTTTCTCTGCCGATTAAACTCCCTCACCTGCTGTCTCCCGATCCTGAAATAAAATTTTAGGGATGTCTCTGGTTTCCAATAATGCTTACATAATAAAAGTTCTCTGGTTACCTTCACACATTATTAATCCAGTCCAGCTGAAAATTACAGAGGTCAGTCTGTTCTAGTAGAATAACAACAAAACTCCATACTCATTCAGAGTTAAAGCCTCTCCTTATCCCTCCATCCGGGTCTGTTCTACCCTGGAATTCTGCCATGAGGAAGGAGAGGGGCACATGTTGGGCCTCTTCTCTCTTGTCCTCCCATCTCTCCCCCGCCGTTTCTGTTTCTAATTGCTCCGTGACTAGGCCCAAGGGTAGAGGAGAGAGAGAAAGTACAGATATAAATTGGTGTCAGTGCCCTTTGGCAGGGGGCATATCTGAGGTTGGCTTCTTTCTGGTGGGTATGTCAACAGGTTCCTAGGAAAATCTAGCTGGAGCCTTTGGCCATGGTGCCTTTTTCCTGGCCACCTATCACCCCGTTGACCTCTGGGCTTCAGAGGTCTATACCTCCTTAGGGTCCTTTTAGTCATCCGGACTATCCTTGTGGGCAGGCTGGCTCTCTCATGTGAGGCCCAGAACTGATCCAGGGAAACCATCACTTCTGCCCTTCCAGCTCCTTCCCTCTCCAGGAGGCACACCCTCCAGTTCCTCTGCCACATCCAGGCTGACCTAGCCAGAGAGTCAAGCCTGGGGACGGGCTGTGCGAGACACAAAGACCACTATTTGCGTGCTCCCTCGAAGCTCCCTTCGCTTGGCTTACGGGGTAAAGCCCTCCCATTTTCCATAGCAAAACTTGGGGTGAGTGAGGGAGGGAGAAGAGAAATACGACAGCACTTTGAACTGCCTGCAAAGAAAATGTCTGAATTCTTGGTCTATTTCACAGAGCGTCTGCCATCTCCTTAATAAATGGGATCTAACATATTTGGCACCTCATCTTTTATTCTGTGGTTGGAGGCTCCACTGGGACAGCACAGACCCATCTTTGGGTCATACAAGACTTCATCTTGTATGGCAGAAGGAGAGGGTTGCATTCTGTGCTCAAAAGATTCTCAAAGAAACCACAAAGATGAGGCTGGGCAAAGCTCCACAATAGAAAAGACATCAGTACATGCAGCTAGGAGTATATACAACTGCAGGACAGACAGAGGGACAAGGAGAGGCATAAATGAGAGCAGATCCATAGACCTAAGAAATAATAGGAGATAAAGATTTCCCTACCAACATAGGGGCGCCTGGTCACTCAGTTGGTTAAGCAACCAACTTGGGCTAAGTCATGATCTCGCGGTTTGTGAGTTCAAGCCCCGCGTCGGGTTCTGTACTAACAGGTCAGAGCCTGGAGTCTGCTTCAGATTCTGTATCTGCCTCTCTCTCTCTCTTCCCCTCCCCTGCTCACGCTCTGTCTCTCTCTCTCAAAAGTGAATAAATTAAAAAAAAAATTCCCTTCCAATACAAGAGAGACTCACAGACTTTTTCAAAAGTGAGACCATACCCAGCCATCTTTAACTGTCATAACACTAATACAGGGACCTGGACCGTGCACCTGATATGGTCCTCCTTTGGGTGTGATGAGAATAGCGACTGAAGGAATATTAAGGCTGAGAAGTAATCATTTCAGCCCTCAAATAACACCCAGGGGTTTCTGAAAAGTTTTACAGAAAATTACAACCATATGAAAAGCAAGTTGCCCCAGACCTGGTGTGAGTCTTTTCATTTTATAAATCAGTGAATCCAAGCCTGTGCTTCTAAGTGGCAGAAAACATCAACAAAGGAACCAACTACTTTGAAGTCAGAGGTTTTTTCAGGCATCGAGCAGAGTTTAGAGTCAGCTTACTTACTAGCAGTAATCAGCTTTCTACTTTCCAGAGATCTTCTTTGCCTGGAGTTAATCTGTAGATAATCTGGATTAAAGAGTTCCAGCCTATTAATAATATGGACCACCTCCACCTGTTTCTGTGACAGGTACAAGACTATGGAAACATAGTTAGTCACTACCTTTTGCCCTCCTCAGCTTTCTTTTCTTTTCTTTTTTTTAATATGAAATTTATTGTCAAATTCATTTCCATAGAACATCCAGTGCTCATCCCAACAGGTGCCCTCCTTAATGTCCATCATGCACTTTCCCCTCTCCCCCACCCCCCATCAACCCTCAGTTTATTCTCAGTATTTAAGAGTCTCTTATGTTTTGCCTCCTTCCCTCTCTGTAACTTTTCTCTCCCCCCTTCTCCTCCCCGCTGGTCTTCTGTTGAGTTTCTCAGGATCCACATGGGAGTGAAAACATATGGTATCTGTCTTTCTCTGTATGGCTTATTTCACTTAGCATAACACTCTCTAGTTCCATCTACATTGCTACAAATGGCCAGATTTCATTCTTTCTTATTACCAAGTAGTATTCCGTTGTATATATAAACCACATCTTCTTTATCCATTTGTCAGTTGATGGACATTTAGGCTCTTTCCATAATTTGGCTATTGTTGAGAGTGCTGCTATAAACATTGGGGTACAAGTGCCCCTATGCATCAGCACTCCTGTATCCCTTGGGTAAATTTCTAGCAGTGCTACTGCTGGGTCATAGGGTAGATCTATTTTTAATTTTTTTGAGGAACCTCCACACTGTTTTCCAGAGCGGCTGCACCAGTTTGCATTCCCACCAACAGGGCAAGAGGGTTCCCGTTTCTCCACATCCTCTCCAGCATCTATAGTCTCCTGATTTGTTCATTTTAGCTACTCTGACTGGCATGAGGTGGTATCTCAGTGTGGTTTTGATTTGTATTTCCCTGATGACCTCCTCAACTTTCTAAGGAAGAATCTTTGAACTGCTCAGCTTTTGAACTCTAAGGGCAATAGGTAAAGTGAAGAAAAGTGCTTAGAGACACTTCATATTCACATAAATTCAAAGAGGGAAGGGAAGGGAAGGGAAGGGAAGGGAAGGGAAGGGAAGGGAAGGGAGGAAGGAAGGATAAAAAGACAAAGAAAGACAGAAAGGCAGAAAGAAAGAAAGAAAGAAAGAAAGAAAGAAAGAAAGAAAGACACAAGTTCTCTGAAAAGGAAAATTTCCAGAAACATCAGGGAGAGGAGGAAGCAAGCGTAAGTATCTAGAGCACTGGAGAGAAAGCCAGCATGTCCTTGAGATTTGTAGACTGTTGGGAGAGCTTTGAAGGAGCTACTCCTGGGCAGGGTGGGGCCTCACAGAGTGGACCAGGTAAAGAGGTTTCCAGGCATTTCAGTCTTGCGTTATGTGATGCAACCCTCCTTCAGACACCTTCACTATAGACATTATGTTTCAAGACTTGTGGAAAGCGGAAGTGCTCTTTTATACATGCTATTGACTTGGGCTAGACCTTAGACCAGGGGTTGATGGACACAATTTGGGTGGCATGAGAAAGGGTCACATTCATGAGATGATGGCAGTTGACCTGCCCTTGAGAATGAAATGTCATGGAAATGGCCCAAACCTGGCAAGAGCCTTTGACCCTAACTCACATGTGCTTATGAGCAAGACAGATGAGCACCCACATGACCTCCCCCACATGTCCACTCCTGCTCCTCTCCCCTCAGTGCACCCTTTCAGTGATGGCTGAGCCCTGCCATGTCTGCTGGAACCTACATCACCTCACGCAGGCCCCCCCACGTTGTTTCCAGGAAATAGTCCCAAAATATACAACCATTTCTGACTGTGCTTGATTTCTTTTCTTCCATGGATTTTTCTGTATTTTCCAAATGTACTGTGATAAACAAATAATATACATGGTTATAGTCCTTTGATAGGCACACATGTTATTTTTTTTTTTAAAAAGCAAGCAGATCATCTTCTTAATTGTAATAGTGATTCAACAGTCAGTCAATTATAGTTGCTTATAGAATCCATTGTCTATGGACATTTCCAAAGAATAACATCAATGACTCTGACTTCGGTAATTTGGAAGTTAGCCCTCTTGGAAGGATGGAACTCAAATCAATCATCCTTAATTGGCTCTTCTCTGTAATAAGGAAATTCTACTTCCTCCCTTAGCTTCCTCCCTGCCAATTCATTTTTATGCTTTAGCCTGAAAGATCAAAGTCAGATGACACACACTTGGGCCGTCTTCAGAAATATACAGTGTTAACAGCTGAATTTAAGCCACATGGCTCTGCAAGATTTTTAAGGTCTTCCGTACACCAGCTACTTCACCTCTCAGATCCCACCAGCTACAGCTGACACCCTCCATGTTCCAGCCCCAGCCCTAGGTACATCCGGGCTACCTCTGCTCCTGCTGGAGTGAGACCCCCACCCCCATCATCTCCCCACTGCCCACATCCACTAGACCCTTTAAGGTCCAGATCAGGTGTCCCATCCTCCCATGCACCCTCTCCTGTCAGCCTTCATCCATGCCATGTCAATAGCTTCCATCTTTAAATTTCTTTGAATTTATCACTTGTACTATCTGCAGGGTTTTTTTCTGTCTCTGATTCTCTACTTAGTTGTTCTGCACAATTTAACTCTTTGGTATATTATAGTATATCATTACAATCCTACTTACGATGCCACCGTGGCAATGAGAGAATGATGCAGGCCCTCCCATGAGCGGCCTTTAGACTGCACCTTCGGGCAAGGAACCTCACCGAGTTCAGTCGTCAGTCCATCTGATCCCCAGAGATCCATTTACTTCACATTCATATTTTAATTGACTTAGAAGGGCTCTTTTACTACCATCATAAAAAATAACCAAGAAAGTTACCTTAAGAGGCAATAGTTTCACATTACAGGCTATAGAACCAATCGTATTGCTAAGCATGTAAATGACACATTTAAATTGTACAACAAAATGGATCAAAAATTTGTTCTTTGGGATATTTACAGACATCAGACATACCTGCAAAGAATACACAGCAGTCAGATACAATCAGTAAATACTGGGTCAAATGAGCAGATGTCTTTCGTGTAGACTTTCTTAAAGTTTCATAACATTGGCACTGGGGATCTCCCTGAGCGGGTTAGTGTACGTATGTGGGTATTTCCGCAACCGAGATGACCTGAGGCCCATTTTCCTATGGCGTGAGTTCTGGGGTGTGTGTTCCATGGCACTCATTCTGGCTGATGTTGATGTGGTTCGCACGTTCCCTTCCAAAGCCTCCTCGGCAGGATCTTGCTTGAACCTTCAGCGAGGGGCCTCAAAGGGAAATGTTTATTTTCTGTTCCTGACTTCCTCTGTGCTCTGTTCCTCTTCTGGTCATGGGAAGGCCCTTTGCTCCTGTTCTGCGCATGTCACATGTTTAGTGCTGAGCCACATCCCAGAGTGCGAATAGTTCTTAGCCTCTTTCTGCATTTGTTCAGTTGGAACTGCAGTTCAGAGAGGCAGCCCCACGTGCTGACTGACAGTGTGGACTCTGGAGTCCCACGGCCTGGCTTTCAGTGATCACTGCCCCGACTGTATAAACCTGGGGCATTTCTTCAACTCTCAGTGCCTCACGTATAACGTGGCAACAATTACAGAATACACTTCATGAGATTTTGTGGGGAGTTAAGACAGAATCTGACCTCTAGTACATGCTGTTGGTGTGAATCAGTGTTAATCCTCAAGAATTCTGTTTCTCCGACCATAGCTTCTTGCTGTTACTATTGGCTATTGCGAGGACCCATGCAAATCCTAAGACATCAGGAAGCCTAGCTCATGATTTTTGAAAACGACTTGCTGTACTTGCCGGAGAAAAATTTTCTTTCTGTTCTTGGGTGGGAAAAAGAGAATAATAGCAAGAAACAAGTACCTGTTCTTAAGGAGAAGAGAACAGTTTCTGGGCTAAGTGTGACCTCAAGGAGTTCTTTTCTATTACTCTGCTCTGAGGGTCAGCAACCTTCTGTCAATAGCCAGACAATAAATATTTTAGGTTCCGCAAGATGAAAGGTCTGTGTGGCAACCGGTCAACTCTGCTACTATAGTGTGAAAGCAGCCATCAGCCATACGTAACTGAATGGGCATGGCTATCTTCCAGGAAAATGTTATTTACAAAATCAGAAAGCTGGCTGGATTTCACCCATTGGTCTTGTTTTGTGACCTCTGCTCTGTTATAAACCTTGGATTTCCCAGCCATGGGATTTGAATAGGAGTTCTGGGGTGTCTCCGTCTACCAAATGTGAGTAAGGCATCTGACCGCTCTGGAAACCAGTAGAAGTGAGAGAAGCCAGTCCAAGGGAAAGACCAACAAATGTTTGGAAATAACTGCAGGGAACGGATGCACAGTCCCGGCCACGTTGTAAACTTTTGGATCAACTCTGTCGAAGCCTGACCTACCTCGGGAGTCTTGGTTATATAAACCCATAAATTCCCATTATTGTTCAAGCCACACTGAGGCGCGTTTTCTTGTCATGTGGAAACCAAAATCTTCTACTGAGACAACACGCTTATAGCTCAATGAAGTACACCAGTGAACAATTTATGGTGGATGCTCTTGGTGTTCAATTTGCGTTTTATTTCTAGTTAAAACTTTTTGCTGACTGACTCAGAAAAGAAATTTAATGATGAAACCCCCATCCCCAGATGAATTCAGAGTCATTCATTTAAACATTTCTAAGCGCTTTCGTCATTTCTAAAGTGCTTGAGGACATTATCCTTCAAGTATCTGTTATTTCTAGTTTATTTATAAAGCTCTCTTGTATTTTGGTTTTATTGCTTCTGGCTCTTCTGTTATTTTACATAATAAAAACAAGCAAAGTCACCCATCAATCTGCAACCCCTCAGAGGTCTGACTCTAGTTGAAAAGGACTCTGGATAAAATCAGGAGAGGCTTTTGCAATGCCTTCATAAATCAACTTTTGCTTGTAAGCTTTCTTTAATGCCTCAGTCAGCCCTAAACATAAAGTTCCCTGATGCTGTGGCTACCATTTCTGTCTTGTCTAAAGCAGACATTTCTGTCTTGTCTAAAGTAAAGGTGGTACTCAGGCAGAGGGGTCCGGAAGTGTTTTCCGAGTCCACTAGAGATGCTGCATCTTGAACACAAAAAATGGTCAAGGACTTACTGATGGCATTTATGCCACAGGTAGGCACCTTCCCTATGAGGTCTCTGAGTACATGGCAGAAACTCCACACCAGACATCACCCATCCTCGCTCATTCACACCCTCAGACATTCCCTGTGCTCACGGAGCCTCACTGACTTGCAGACCAATCTCCAGAGGGCTGAGAATGACCCAGTCTTCGCCTTGTACATCAGTTCCACACCGGCCAAATGACACCACTCATGAGACCCAAGGTCCCACCTGGACATTAGGGATGAGTCAGTGATTTTGTTCATATGATGAGTCAGTTTTCTGTGCTGCTGTAACAAATTACAGTAAGCTTCGTAGCCTAAAACAACACAAATTTCATATCTTACAGTTCTGTAAGCAGAATTCTGATGTGAGTCTCACTGGACTAAACTCAAGATGTCAGCTAGGCCTTCTGGAGGCCTTAGGAAAGAGTTTCCTCATCTTTTCTGGCTTCCAGAAGCTGCCCGTGGTCCTTGGCTCATGGCTCCTTTTCACCTCCAAAACCAGCAAACAGGGACTGAGTCATATCAAGTTGCTCCAATTTATTTTCTGCCTCCCCCTTCCACCCAGCTAATCCAGGATAATCTCCCCATCTCAAGGTCAGATGATTAGCCATTTTATTTCTACCTGCAGTCTTAATTCCCCTTTGTCATGGAGCCTATCATATTCATAGGTGTCAGGGATTAGAACGCAGACATCTTTGGGGCCATTATTCTGCTTACCACAGGGGGATAGACAAGGAAAAAACAAATAAAATATACTTAATGATAGATGATGACAAAAACAATAGAGAAAAGCAATAAAGGAGCAGGAATCGGGTATGCTAGACAGGTGTATTCTTTTACACAGGTTGATCCAAAAGGTCTCATGATTTGACTCTCATGAGTAAAAATCTCTGAGAGATAAGGGAAGTATCCAGGAAGGTATCTTTGGGGAAAGCCTTCCTGCAAAGGGGACAATTAGCATCAAGTGAGGGCAGGCTGAGAGTGTCCAGGGTCAGAAGAAGGAGAGGGTAGCTGAAACTGTCTGAGGTACAGAGGGAATGAGAGAAGAAGATGGACAGAGTATGGGAATGGGGGGCATCACATCACACTTTGCAGGCTAATGAAAATGACTTTCGATTTGGTTTAGCATAAAATGGAGAGGTGGGGGGGGGGGTTACTTCAGTATTTATTTATTTGTTTGTTTGTTTATTATTTATTTATTATTTTAGAGAGAGACAACACACATGTGAGCAGGTAAAGGACAGAGGGCGGGGGAGAGAGAGAGAGAATCTCAGGCAGGTTCCATGCTCAGTGCAGAGCCCAACACAGAGCTCGATCCCATGACCAACATCGTGACCTTAGCCGAAATCAAGAGTTGGATGCTTAACCGACTGAGCCACCCAGGCACCTCATCTTCAGTATTTTTAGAAAAATTTTATTTTTAAATAATTGTCGATTTCCAGAGAATTACAATTATCATCCAGAAAGACCCCATATACTTTTTACCCAGCTTCTGATCATATTAACATCTTATATTACCCTGGCATTTATCAAAACTAAGTAATTTAAAGTTGGTACAAAGCTATTAACTAAACAGGTTACCGATTACAAGTTTGGGAGAAGATTCCCACAGAGGTGAGTGCCCTTCTTTTCATATATCACGGGGCACACGATATCACCATGGTTAAGTACCGGTGGCGTTAACTCTGATCACCTGATTAAAGATGTGTCTGCCAGGATTCTCCACTGTGAAGTTACTCTTTTCTCTTTTTCATACGCTGTTCAATGGAAGTGAATCCTACGTTCAGCCCACACTCGAGGGAATTAAGTTCCAGCTCCTGTAGTAAAGGGTTATCAAAGAATTTGTGAATATATGATAAAACTGCCACAGTAATTAATGAGTATTTCGCAGCAGATACGTTGAGGCTATGGATGTATCCTGCTTCTCCGTAAAGCTTTACCTGCTAATATTAGCATCTATCAGTGGATCTTGACTATAACAAGTAGTGTTCTTATGCTCATTTTCTATTTCCTTCATCCCTACTATGTTGACTATTTGGAATTCTTCTGTAAGGAAGATTTAACCCTTCTGCCCTATTTATTCAGTTACTGATATCAGGATACACTCGTGTATAATCATTTTTGTTCTTTGGATTATAATCCAATACTGTCATTATTCTCTTATTTCTCCACCTTTTCTGGCTTTGGACATTGAGAACTCTTTCAGATTAGTTCCTGTGTCCATTTGACATGCTTCCATTTCCTTTTTTGTTTTACGCATATTCTTATGTTTTGGTACTACAAGATACGGTTGTGTTTTCTTGGTACTACAAGATTCCTTGGAGGGGTGATGTGGTGGCTCAACCAGGCAAGTGCCTGACTCTTGATTTCGGCTGAGGTCACAGTCGCATGGTTTGTGAGATCAAGCCCTGAGTCAGGCTCCATGCTGACAGCATGAGGCTGCTTAGGATTCTCTCTCTGCCAACCACCTCCATCCTGCTTGTGCTCTCTCTCTGTCTCAAAATAATTTAAAATTAAAAAAAAAATTCTTGATACTCCGGGCTCATCTTGTATTTTCTCTATACCAGCCCTAGAATTACCCACTGCTCTTAGCAACCCTGGTTCCTCTAACTGGGGCATGGTATTAAAAACCCAAGATCTGGGTGCAGGTGTCTCACTGGAGAGATTTGGGGAGAAGATATACACATTCTGACTTATGTTTTCAAATGATGAGTCTTCTTACGGCTGGGTTGAAAATAGCTACATGGGGGTGATTATTGCAATAATCCAGACTCCCTGACTTTAATCTAGGAAAGTTGTACAGTGAATAATCCCATCACTGTGAAGTACTTCAGAGCCTTTTCCATGAGCCAGCACACAAACCACAGCTATCCTTTATTTGTCAAACTCTGACACTGAGCCCCACTGTGTCTCAGGCATTATGCTCTCTGCTGATGGTGCAGATATGAAAAACAGCACTCCCTCTCCCTGGGACTTTCACAGACTGCTACAACAGGCACAGCACAGTGTGATACGGAGGGGAGTAAAAAATTGTAAAAGGTAAAGCGTTGGGATAAAAGAGAGAGTAACTTTTTATCGGAAGGCCAAGAAAGCAGAATGCAAGGTTGAGAAGGTAGTACTGAAGTCCTATTGATGTGGTTGGAATCTGGCTTTTACCATGTATTAGCTGATGACTCTGAATCTTCGAGCCTCAATTCCCTTACCCGGAGGAAACGACATCACCTACTCGTAGGGACCCTGCCACACCCACCACAGAGTTTCGTCCTCATCCTGTACTTCACGGTTCTCCTATAGCTGCGGGGAGAGGGGACCATATGTCAGATTGTGGCCAATACAATGCGGAGGAAGTGATGGAATCCCACTCCGAGACCTGGCCCCTAAAGCCCCCCTATGATCTCTCACTTACTCCCTCCCTTCTATGCACAAGACTTCAGGATAGTGGAGGTGCATTGCAACCCTCTGCTCACTGCTTCAAGGACAGCACTCACAAGAGCTGTGCAGTCACGAGCATAGCTCCAGACACTGCACGAGAGCAAGAAACACCCTGGCTGCAATTCTGGGACTACCTACTGCAGCGGTTAGCCTATCCTGATTAGTATACCACGTCAAAGTTTGCTGGAACACTAAGGGAGAGCAAAAGCCAGTGACAAGCCCTCAGTAACTGATAGCCTTTGTTATCTTAGCCATGATGTGTAGGAGAAACACTGAAGAGTGGGGACTTGAAAGTATTTACTAGGTGCATGGAAGGCGAGAGGAGCTTAGAGCTTTGAGATGAGGGTACAAAAATGCCAAGTGAAAAAAAAGGAAGAGGGGGAGAAGTAGTGTCAAAAAGGGAGGGGGGGGGGAAATGACATGAGACAAAAGGAAGGAAGAGCCAGCCGTGTCACTGGAGAAGCAGCTGCCCTAAACATGTGTCCTTCCCCGCACCCCCCCCCACCATGTCCAGCCTGTGACACGCACAGTGGCGTGGCCAGGCTCGCCGTGCCTGAGACAGCTGCCCAGAGCCTCGCTGATACTCCTCCCTCAGCTGTTCGAGATCCAGACAAAGCAACTGGAGGCCTGGCTTTTTCATTTGTTTGAACCTGCTGGCAAGATCCTTCCTGGACCCGCTTGTTTTTACTATTTGAAATGTGTTTCTTTTATCACCTTCCGGTCACAGGAATAGTCTTAATGGAGTGTAGGATCCAAACTGGGGGCAGAAATTCTCCACTCAGGAGACGCCAACCAAACAAAGGACAGAGGTGTTCTTTGTCTCTCTGGCCTGTCAGGGAACAAAGGACAAACGCGTAGAATAGGGTTAGAAAAGCTGCAAAGGACACTTTTCTTTAACAACCCCTGTGAGCAACACAGACGTTTCCCTGGGCTTTGGGGCTCACCATGTAGCCAATACAACTGCTTTCAACCGTGCACAAGAATGTTTGAGAAGAGTCTTCATGCTTTTGAAAGGTACTATTGGGGTGCCTAGGGGATTCAGTTGGTTGAGCATCTCTTAATTTCATCTTGGGTCGTGGTCTCAGGGTCATGGGATTAAGCCCTACAATAAGGCTCCATGGTGAGCATATAGTCTGTTGAGGATTCTCTGTCTTCATCTCCCCTCTCCCCTGCTCGCACTCTAGATAGATAGATAGGTAGATAAATGGTACTACCTATTTAGGTTTTTGCTAAACTCAGTAGAGTTCACTTAACCAAAAAGTCATTGTCCTGGGGCCCCCATAAATGTTGTTGAGCGCTGAGGATGGTTAGGTTATGGCTTCTGCTTAGGCGATGAATAGGAACCATGTCCACAGCCAGAAAATTGACACCTGGCCGATCAGACCAAATCCGCCTCAATTATTATAGAAATCTTATCCCCCAGAAAACCACATGTTAGGAAAAATCTAGGAGTCAGTGTTTCCAGGCAAAAGGACCACCCGTGGCTGAAAAACAGGAAATAGCTAAAACAAAGAAAACCAGATCCAAATAAAATTTGGAGGCATGTGAAAGTTATGAACCCTTTAGAGTGAGATGTTTAAGTCCCGGCCTCAACAATTCTGTGTCCATGTCTTCCCTTCCCACCTCCTCGTCTTGGGGGTTTTCCAGGTTTCCTGTCTACCCGTAAGCATTTGGGAGCAATGCTTCCTGCTTAAGGAGTCACTCTAAGCAAGCCCTGACTACAATACAGGCTTCCAAAAGAGCCCCGTGTGTGTAAATTAAAGCACATTAGCCCATCACACCCTTTTCCTGGAAAGGAAATCACATCTCCTTATGTGTATCTGTAAATCAAAACCTACTTGTCTATGGCTTTCTCTTCAGCATGCCAAAACAAAACCCGGTGCAGGGTTGGCCTGGAGGAGGGCTGAGCACACAAAGAGATCCATTCAAGCCTTTGGACTTCAAGAGAATCATATGGTCCAACCAAGGTCAACAAGATGATTGCAGCCTGATATCAAAGATTAGTTTTTAAAGGGACAATACACAACTGCTGCTAAATTCTCTTTTCCTTTACAACAGATGCTCAGAAAAGAAACAAGCAGAGGAAGAAACATCTAATCTGATTTGTGGTCCTATCTCTGAGATATGCAATTATATAGTGAGTTGAATCTGGAGTCTAATACAGAAAGAAAGAAAGAAAGAAAGAAAGAAAGAAAGAAAGAAAGAAAGACTCCTTACATTATGGGATTTTACTAATAGGACCTACTGTGGAAAAGTCCCTGACATGTTTCATCAATACTTAAACACACAAACTTCCTCCAGATCTCAGCTGCCATAGTCTTTTGGGGGAAAATTATCTTCCTTTCTCTCTTTAGCTTCCTTTCTTCCTTCCTCCTTCTTCTCCCTCTTCTCCCACCTACCCGCTCTTTTCTTTTTCATCCTTTTTTAGGAAAGAAAGGGAAACAGAAATATACTAACATTTATTGAGCTCCGGCTTTGAGATGAGAGTTTTCCATGTGTTATTCAACAACTATAAGGATTCCTTCCCTTGGCTCAGTCTGACCTGCCATGCTTCCAGTGAACTCACTTTTAGTAGAAATCAAAAAGTAACTAATGCAATTTATGACGTGCCAACAGATGTCAGAGTCCTCTGAATGACTAATATGCCCAACCGCATCTAAAAAGCTACACCACCTACTAATGGGCAGAGAATACTTTTCTGTTTTTCATACAAAAATGCACGCACACACACACACGCACAGATGTTCTTTCTTTTCATTCTGTACTTCATACGCTAAGTTTTATTGGTGGCGGGTTCTCTATCTCCCCCTCCCCCTTCTAGGACTTGATTAGCCTCTGGGAATGGGGAGTATCTTGAACACTGGTGAGAAAAGCAGCTTCTCTGCCCTTCTAAATGCCATTCTCTCACCTTCCCCATCTTATTCTTGCCCTCACCCACTGTCCCACTCCACTACCCCGGGCTTGACATCTGAAGACCTTCCACCGGGCAGGAGTGCGGTTCCCAGGAAGGGAACCTGGTCCGAGAAATCAAGGAAGAGGCGTGTGCTTACTCAGTACTTTTCCAGAGAAATATCTATTATTTCTTCAGATTAAACATTTATGGAATAAGACAGTTACTCAAATGGAAACAGGTTGTGTTTATTTAAAGGATTATGTGGAATCTTGATATATTAATACACAGCGTCCCTTATATGGACCCCACTTTCTCCTCGACACCCCCGCCGTCATCACTTGGCCCTGCGTCCCCTGCACACCTTCCCAGGCAGCCTGGGGCCTTTCAACAGACAGGATCTGATGTGGCTTCACAGACTGGCTCTTCCAAAGGGAAGGGCACCGTCTGCTTTTTTGCCAGAAACCTCATTCCTTCTTCTCCATAGTAGTCAATTCCTTCCTTCGTTGCTTCATCATACTTTATCCCATGATAATATGATTTCATCCAAATAAACTTTATAGGGAAGAAAATCTAACTCTTAACCAGAATGGCTTCTCAGACGCATTTAGGGAAGTTAGCTTTCTCCCCAGGAGCGTCACACCCTCGGTTGGGCAGGTGCTCTCCCTTGGTCTTCTAACAATAACAGCTCGCACCTGTTGAGCTGTTTCTCCCCTGATCTTCTCCAGACTATCAGAAAGGGACTCTTGTAGCGTCATCTTATCATGAGGAAAGTGAAGCACAGAAAGTTTAAGCAGCCCACGGCCCATAAGTGTCTGAATGAAAAGCGACATCTTTTCTCCAACCACACTTTCACTCGTGCAAAGGGCCTCGGGAAGCCTGGCCCACGACCTTGAATGCCGCCGCCCACGCATCGCCCACGTGCTCAGGAAGCCTCGTTTACAGGTGCAGATGATGGTAGCAATTACCCCGCTGCTTACGGGGAACCTGGTCGGGCTGGTTTTTCGTGGGCTAAGTCGTTTCGCAGACGAGGTTGAGGCGCGAGGTGACGTCGCTGAGGCATGGTTGGTGCGAGTAAGTAAAAGGTGCTGTCCTTCTGTAGCAGGGTTCTCCCACAGCGGGACGGGACAGGAGGTTTTTCTGTCCAGGAAGCTACTTTATTCATCATGCTGGCATGGATGGGGTCAAGGGCCGGGGGGAGGGGTCGTACCTTAAAAACTGAGCCCTGAGCACAGCGGGGTGTAGCCTTTTATGCAATTTCTACTTCTTTGTCTCCCATATATGGTGACGTATAGTATGATTGGACACATTCCAAGGTGCAGACTGGGGTCAGAGCTACGCGGACGCGGACGTGTATAGGAGTTGATTGGACCCCATCGCTTTCCTTTGTTCGGAGGAGGTCTCCACCACATTCCGTAGGGAGGGGCTCACCCCCACTTAAGAAAGTTTCCTCTGTGTCCCTGGATTTCTTATGGTAGGGATAGGAATCTCTAAGTGGAAGATAAAGCATGCTAAATTTTCTACTTGTGTTTGCTCACAGAGTCTTTTGCGTGGATAGAAGCAGGGGGCTGCGTATTTGCCAGACCCCTGACAAGTTATATTCATGGTGTATCTCACTTAAACAGTTTTTGTAGGGTATGCCTGTGAATTCGTTTATCAGGATTTTTTTTTTTTTTTTGGCGGGGGGGCGGCCGCGCGTTGTTTTTAATTGTAGAAAGAGCCGGAACAGCCGGGAGCATACCTGAGGGTGCCAGCAGGGCTGAGTCAGGCGAAGGTGGTGGTGTACTTGGGTAAGTGACCTCACTCCTTGCAGCCTCAGGTTTCCCCTGTACAAAATGGGTGCGATAAAATCTCCCATGTGGTGTTGTGAAAATCAGAGCGGAGGGTGGTACTTGGTACAGAGTATGTACGTGGTTAGTGCTGGCTGTTATTTATTATCCTCTTCGTTCTTAAAATGAGCATGATGACCGGGGACAGTTTTTGAAAATCCATCTAGTCTCATTTCTTTCTCTATAAAGCAGGAATCATACTTTACCTTTCTAAGAGGGTTGAGTTGATACCCAACCTAGCTCTGGGATGCCTGGGAGGCTCAGGCGGCTAAGCGTCCGACTGCGGCTCAGGTCACGATCTTTCGGCTTGTGGGTTCAAGCCCCATGTCGGGCTTTGTGTTCACAGCTCGGAGCCTGGAGCCTCCTTCACATTCTGTGTCTCCTTCTCTCTCTGACCCTTCCCTTTTCTCTCCCAGTCTCTCAAAAACAAATAAACGTTAAAAGAAAAAATGTTTTTTAAGCCTAGCTCAGTGTCAGGCACTGAGTGGTTTCTCAGCATGTGATGTTACCCTGTCCTCCAGCCACCCCCGCCCTGACACTGTGAGGCCCCTTCAACGAGTTTGCTTCCGTCCTGGAAAAGAAACGAGGATTCAAAGGGCAAGAAAATCTCCTACTTCTTAATCCCTCTTTTGCCTTCTACTTGGGCTAATTTCTTTCTCCTGGGTTCACTTAGCCCATCAATCAAGCCTCACACACTCTATTGAGAAGCCACTGGTTTCGTTTCCATTTTTAGAGGATAAAGCACAAAGCACTCTGTGATTAAAGATGCCGCCTGACAAGGCTTCTGTATGCACAGAAGCTGCCGTGACGCCCCTAACGCAGGGCTCCCACAGCCCGTTCTCTCTCACCAGGGGGCACTTACACCTGACCTGATAATGGATGTGCCCAGGCTAGGCCAGGTCCCTGCAATTCTTTTCAGTACAGAGGACCTGTCAGCACTCAACAGAATCAAATAGGTTTGTAGTAAATGCTCACTGCCTCCCCCCCTCCTAAAAAATGCAAGACTCTGTGTTAGGGAAAACATCACAGATAAAACAATGAGCCAATTTTGCTTGAATGAACTGAAGCGGTCTTGACACAAGGGTCAGCCTTGTGTCAAGCCGGGAGAAGGAAACTAGACCGTTAGCAGCTTGCTCGGGCCACTGTATTTCTGTGCGGTCACTCACAGAGTAACATAAATGAAATGTCGGGGCAGTTTTGCTAAATCTCCGTGGAAGAACCCGTCATCTTGGTTTCCTGGAGACATCTGTGCTGTAATTCGTAAAGTGGGGAATTTGATTTTGCCGTGTTGCTATCCAGGAGAGACATTCTTGTCACACCAACCCTTTGGTTGCAGAATGTGTAGTAAAGCCATGTGCAGAGTTGATGGTTTTCACTCGTTATTTAGCACAGAAGAGGCAGGTAAGGGGTAGCATAGACTGTGTAGGCATGCAAGTCTGTGAAAAACATACCTTCTTCATATCTCCCATCCGTATTATTAGATTGCTGAATTAAAAGAAAAATCTGCAAACACTGTAACCTCAGTAGCAGAAATGAAGCGAATAAGGATGGGGTAGTGGGAGAGCTACCTCATTACAAGCCTTTTTTTAATGTGACGTATTGTTGTATTTGAAGAAAGCTCGGCACGGGAATGCTTAGACATTCTACATGCAGCTGGTGCCCTCTAGTGACGGGGAGTAATCTCCAGCCATTGTAGCCTCTCCTTTTGAAGCTTGAAGAAATCCACTCTTCCTAATTTATCCTACCCCAGATTTACAGGGAGGGAAGAGAAAATGAAGAAGCTCTAAGGCAAGAAGGTGCTTTTGGAGTGCCTTTGTAATTCAGAAGGCAAATCCCAGCGGGCATCCTTGGGTTTACAAGATAAGGGTCCCCAGATGAAGACGCTGTTCTGCCGGGTATCGCTGGGAGCCTTCCTAGCTGGAAACAGGTTTTCGAGGTCGTCTCTGATCATTGAAATAAGCTCTAAAAATCACACAGTTGCTCTTGGCACGAGAAATGGTGGAATAAGGGGACATAACTCAAACATTGCACTATCTCTAGCCAGAACAGAACACGGACCTCTTGTGAACTGAAATACCTTCAAGCCAGCAGAAGACCAGAGCTAATATCCACCTAAGTATCCCTACATAGGTATTTGCTGTCCGGTCTTTGTTCCCATACAAATGGCTCTTAGGCCTCGAAGATCATCTGTATCGCTGGTACCCACCTGTCTCCAGGGCAGAGCCCACATTCCTCCTGAGTTGACATCTTCCATCCCCCATTCATCTGTCCTGAACACTGCGCCTCTCTTCAGGTCATTTCCCATTGTGAATTCTTTTATGTCTCCCAAGTTGGGTATCTTCTCCCCACCCACTGACTTTTTTTTACACGGCTACTAACTGGTTTGTCTCAAAAATGTATTATCTGGTGAACTTAGGAGAAAGTACAACAAAATGAAATGACCCCCCCCCTTACTTCTTCAGTTGCTTCTCACCTTTCCCCTCCTCATCTTGCTGTGCTCACACAGGCTTTGCCCTCTGTGCAGAGCTCTACAGACCACTGGCCATCCTTTGTGTCCTGCACATGTCCTCTCCAGGAAGCATCCCAGTATCCCAATGGCTCCTGCCCATGATCTCACACCATCTGCTTGGACAGCAGCACTGCTCACAGGAATCTTACTGTCACTTGCTTATGCATTTATCTCTACTTTGACCTCCTCCAGAGCAAAATTCTACATTTTAATTTAAAAACTGATTTCCTTATTATATAAAATACACTGCGCAAAATCTGCATAAAAATGTGCTAAAACTAAAGCAATACGATTGAACGTGCTTTTTTTTTTTAATTTAATGTTTATTTTTGAGAGAGAGGGACAGAGACACAGGGTGAGCAGGGGAAGGGCAGAGAGGAGACACAGAATAGACTCCAAGCTCTGTACTGTCAGAACAGAGAGTAATGCGGGGCTCAGACCCACAAATTGCAGGATGATGACCTGAGCTGAAGTCAGACACTTAACTGAGCCTTCCAGGTGCCCCACTTTTTGATTTTGTTTTGTTTTTGGGATAAAAAGGACATAGAACATTTTATTGGTTTCCGGGGTATAACATCATAATGCAATGTTTGTATATTGTGTAAGGATCCCTACAATAACTGTTGCTAACACCTGTCACTAATGGAGTTAAAAAAGCTTTCCCCTGGTGATGAGAACTTTTAAGACGTATTGGCAACTTTGAAATACGCAATACACGGTAACAGTCAAGATGTTACACATTATATCCCCATTACTTTATAACTGGAAGTTTGTACCTTTTGACCATCTTTAGCCCTTTCACCCTCCCGCCCCACCCCCACCTCCTGCGTCTGGCAACCACCCATCTGCTGTTTTGTCTTTAGCCGGGTATATATGTATATAAACCTATTGTATATATGTTGTATGAGATACTACACAATTTTGAACATGAGCATCGTTTTATCCATATCTCACCAGTCAAAATAGGAGTATGACATTCCACACACCAGACAGGACAGGGTTTGAGTCTTGCTGTCACTTAATAGCTGTGTGCCCTTAGGTAAATACTTGAACTTTTTGAACCTCAGTTGTTCCGTGTAGAATGGAGATGATAGTACTTTGCTGCCAGGTGAAGACTAAATTACTTCATGTACGTAAAGTGCCTAGGCTTAATTGGAACTGGGTGCTCACTGAATGGAGATGAATCCATCCATTTGATATGCAGTATATGTATGTATATAATTGAGTAGATTTGATCTTTCTGCAGCAACAGTGGAAACTCAGAAAATCTAGTTGTCTCTCTGATCTGCTGAATACATATTTTCCACCATGATTCTGAGCACATTTTCACTAGGATTTGGCATAGACTGATTTTTTTTTTTAAAGTAATAGACGCTTATTCAAATGGCAATTATTGCTTCATGGAAATATTTGTCTACCATTCCTTAGTTCCATACCAAGAAGCAGGGGGAAAGTCTATTTTTACTACTAGGCTATTGAATCATTTCTTTCCCTTTCACCGTCTATGTATCCACTGGGGCCAAGTCAGCTGAAAAAATAATAAAATCATATACTCAGACTTCTATTTCATCATCTTGTCTCAGAAACCCCTGCTGGCAACACATATGTCATTTACCCCAAGGTGGGGTATTCTAAAGGAGACCGGCTGCATCCCCCTAATATACTGCCTTGCTGTTCATAGCATCATATGCATAAAACATCACCTGGGTGGTTGGCTGTCTCAGTGTCTTGAGGCTGAAGCAAGGCACAGGGGGTCCGGGAAGGAGACATGAGTCGCCAAGTCCCTGCTGACTAGAATACTTGACTACACCCTTTTAAAGCATTTAACACAAGCAAAGAAGCAGAGGAAAAAGACCCAGCTTGCCAACAAACCATTACGCAAATCTAAAAATGTGGTATTAAGTTTTGCTCCATAAGTGTTCTTTCCGTGACAAGCCCTGTTAATTAAGCTTCAAAACTATTTCAGTTTTTGTTACAGAAAAGACTTAGGAATCTCGTTAGCTGTGTTTGTTGGAAACATTTGCATTTTCATGTTAAATAAAGTAGTGATAAGGAGTAAAGCTAGTTGGACAATGTTAGGCCATTGCACTAGGTCCTGATGTTCTTTGGAGTGTTGGAATTTACCCTGTGTATACCACCTTCTGCAATGGCGGGAGAGAACTCATCTTGATGTTACTTTTGGAAAGCATGGGTGAAACAGCCCAACAATAGGAAACAAAAGAATCGTAGGTAATCTTAGTGACAGACAGTTAAAATGAATTGATCTCAATATCTACACATTATGTATACTATCCCATGCAATTTCTGCAATAACCAGATTGGGAGTTGAGTAGGTACAAACATAGATCTTAGTGCCGCACCACACCTGTCGTAGAGCTCTATTCATTTTAAAGCTCTTGGGGAACTGACATGAAGATTTGTGTAATCTTTTACATTCCAGTAATTCACAACTGGTATCCCGCACACTGGATCCCAAACCTCTGTCATATTTTCGTTGGTCAGAGTTCTAAGAATTGGGCCATTTTCTATAAACATCCAGACATTTAGCTGGTCTTGAAAAAACCAGATGATCTGGCCTCACCAAGGCTCACAATTTCACATGACAGCAATCAGCTGAAACTGAGAGCACCTGTCTCCCATGGGTGCGCCGTGGCTTCTCCAGGGTGTCCCCTCCATCCTTCTCACCTGCACTGCCTCCCTGACCCTGACCCCTGCAGGCACTTGACTTTGCCTCTGATGCTCTTTTATATACTGTGGTCATTCGTTTCTGTATTCGCTTGCTCAGGCGGCCATAACAAAATCCCACAGCCTGGGTGACTTAAACGGTAGAGATTTATTTTTCACAATTCTTGAGGCTAGAAGTGCTGACAGCAAGATGTTGGCAGGATTGGTTTCTTCTGAGGCCTCTCCTTGGCTTGCAGATGGCTGTCTTCTCCCTGTGTCTTCACATGGTCTTCCCTTTGTGTTTCTGTGTCCAAATCTCTTATAAAGAAACTAGTCATATTGGATTAGGACTCAGCCTAATGGCCTCATTTCAATTGCCTTAAACTGTTATTCCAAATACAGTTGTATTTTGGACTGCGACAATTAAAAGGGGAGAGTCGCAATTCAGCCCGTAACACTTTCTTACAGATTAGAAGCCAAGCATCAAGTCCATTCCATTCTGTTCCAACCCATACTTCGGTAGCAATTGGTTTCTACAAAATGGGTAAATGGGTAGATTGTGTAATCTGGAAGTCTGAATAGTTCATGTAGCACCCCTCAGTTTCAAAATCACAAACACATGTGAGAACAGGCATCTCTGGACATTACCCCAGTTTCTGGTTCATCCCATGTTGTTTTCATTGGCTTAGATGAGACCCTTGTCAGGCTTGAAAGTGCTCATTGCGTAGTTCTCCCCCATCATTCTATTTTTTGTCCTCTTTCCATAACTTAGCATCCTCAGCCCTTTATTGATACCCTCCCTTTCCATGAAGCTAACGTCACTATTTTTTTAGACTTAGATATAGTTGATATATTAGTTTCAGGTATACAACATAACCCGATAGTTTTATATAAGTGATCACCACAGTAGTCTAGTTAACATCCATCACCCTACATAGTTAAAACGCTTTTTCTTGTGATGAGATGTTTTAAGATCTACTGTCTTAGCAACTTTCACCTGTACGTCTACAATATTATTAACTACAGTCACCATATTATACACTCCATCCCCATGACTAAGTCATAAGTTTTATAATTGGAAGTTGTAAATTTTGACCCCTTTCACTCATCTCATCCAACCCCAATCCCTCAGCTCTGGGAACCACCAATATGTACTCTATTAGGTTTGGTTTGGGGGTTTCTTTTTTTTCTTTCTTTTAGATTCCACACGGAAGTGATATCGTACAGTATTTGTCTTTCGCAGTCTGACTTACTTAGCATACTGCCCTCTGTCCATCCATAGTGCAAATGGCAAGATTTCTTTCTTTTTTGAGCCTGAATAATATTCCATTGTATATATATATACTACAAATTCTTTACCCATTCATCCATAAGTAGACAGTTAAGTTGCTTCCATGTGTTGGCTATCATAAATAATGACGCAGTGAACATGAGGGTGCATATACCTTCTTGAGTTAGTATTTTCATTTCCTTTGGATAAATGCCAAAAGTGAAATTGCTAGCTAATTTGAAATTGCTAGATAAGTTGTTAATTCTTTTTATTGAAACTCTACACTGTTTTGTGTAATGGTTGCACCAGTTTATATTCCCACCGAAAGTGCACAGGGTTTCCCTTTTCTACATCACCTCACCGACACTTGTTATATCTCTTTTTTCCAGTTTTATTGAGATAGAATTAACATAAAGTACTGTTTATTGTTACACCATAAGTTTATTAAACTTATTACACCATAAGTTTAAGGTGTACATCGTGATTTCAGCTGCATATATCATTAAATAATTACCAAAATAAGTTCAGCTAACATCCATCATCTCATATAGATAATATATATATTTTTTTCCTTGTGATGCAAACTCTTAGGATTTACTCACTTAATTTCCATATATACCATACAGCAATGTTAACTATAGCAATCACATTATAGATTACACCCCCAGTGCTTAGTTATCTTAGAACTGGAAGTTTGTACATTTTAATGTCCTTCATTCAATCTTCCCTGCCTCTAGTAACCACAAATCTGATCTCCCCTTTTCTATGAAGAGTTTTGTTTGTTTGCATGTATGTTTGTTTGTTTTTATTCCATACCTGAGTGTGATCATACAGTAATTGTCTTTCTCTGTCTGGCTTACTTCACTTAGCTTATGCCTACAAGTTCCCTTTATGTTATCACAAATGGCAGGATTTCCTCTTGTTTAAGGTTGAACTATATTCCATTGTGTATATATGTATGTACATAGGTGTATAATATACACACCAGATTTTCTTTATACATTCATCCTTCAAATGACACTTAGGTTATTTCCATGTCTTGGCTTGTATAAATAATGCTGCTATTAACATGAAAATACAGATATCTTTTTATCATAGTGTTTTAATTTTCTGCAGATATATTCCCAGAAGTAGAATTGATGGATCATATAGTAGTTCTGTTTTTAATTTTTTAGACGAACCTCCATACTGTTTTCGATAGTGGATGCACCAATTTACAGTCCCACCAATAGGGTATGGAGGTTCTCTTCTCCCCACATTGTCCCCACTATATGCTCTCTCTGGTTTGTTTACTATTAGTCATTCTGACATGCATGAGGTGACACCTCATTTTTATTTTGATTTGTATTTCCCTAATGATTAGTGATGTTAAGCATCTTTCCATGTACCTGTTGGCCACTCATATATCTTCTTGGAAAAATGTTGACTAAGGACTTTTGCCCATTTTTCAGTTGGATTGTTTGCGTTTTTTTGCTATTGAGTCACCTGAGTTCTTCATATATTTGCATTTTTACTCTTTATCCTACATATGGTTTACAAGTTTTTTTCCCAAGCTGTAGATTTTCTTTTTTTCTTTCTTTTCTTTCTTTCTTTTTTTTTTTTCCTCTACAGAAGCTTTTCAGTTTGACATAGTCCCACTTTTTAATTTTTCATTTGGTTGATTTCACTTTAGTTGTTATATCCAAAAAAATCTCATTTGCAAGGCCCATGTCAAGATGCTTTTTTCTTAGGTTTTCTTCTAGAAGATTTATGGTTTCCAGTCTTACATTTAGATCTATAATACATTTCAAGTTAATTTTTGGAGTTGTGTGAGATAGGAGTCTAGTTTCATTCTTTTACATGTGACTATCTAGTTTGTGCAGCACCACTTAATGACAGTACTGTCTTTCCTCCACTGAGTATTCTTGGTTCTCTTATCCAATATTAGTTAACTGTAATGTGTGGATTTACTTCTGGACTCTTGATTCCATTCCACTGACTTATATATCTGCTTTTAGGCCAGTACCATGCTGCTTGGATGACGGTAGCTTGATAGTATAGCTTAAAATAAAAAAGTGTGATGCCTCCTGCTTTATTCTTCTTTCTCAGTCCTGCTTAACTATTAGTGGTCTTTTATGGTTCCATATAGATTTTAGGATTGTTAAGATTCTTTAGAGATTCCACTGGAATTTTGATAGAGATTGCTTTGAATCTATAGATGGCTTTGAGTAATATGAACATTGTTGCAATATTACTTTTTCCGATGCATGAACATGGGACAGCTTTCCAGTTACTTGTCTTTGATTTCTTTCATCAGTGTCTTGTAGTTTTCTGAGTAGAGAGAGGATCTTTTACCTACTTGGTTAAATTTATTTTTAAGTATTTTGTTTAGGGTGCTATTGTAAATGGGATCATTTTCTTTATTTATTTTTCAGATAATTTATTGATAGTGCACAGAAATGCTACTGAGTTTTGTATGTGAATTTTGTATCTTGTAATTTTACTGAATTTAATGATGAGATCTAAGAGTTTTTAGGTGCAGTCTTTACAATTTTCTGTGTATAGAATCCTGTCATCTACAAATAGAGAAAATTTTATTTCCTTCTTTCCAATTCTGAGACTTTCATTTCTTTCCTTTTTTTTTTTTTTTTTCCTGATAGGTCTGGCTAAGACTTCAATTTGTATGTTGAACAGGAATAGTGTGAGGAGACACCCTTGTCTTCCTCCTGATCTTAAAAAAAGAAACTTTATACCCTTTGTCATTGAATATGGTATTACCTGTGGGCTTATCATATATGATCTCTGTTACCTTGTGCTACATTGCTTCTCTTCCTGATTTGTGAAGACCTTTTGTCATGAATGAATGATGAATTTTGTCAAATGCTCTTTCTGCTTCCATTGACATGACCATATGATATTTAGCTTTAATTTTATTAATGTGATACTTCACATTGATTGATTTGTGTAGGTTGAACTGTCCTTGCATCCCAGGGGTATATCCCATTTGATCTTTGTGAATGATTGTTTTAATGTGCTTCTGAATTATGTTTGCTAGTATTTTGTTGAGAATTTTTGCATCTGTATTCATCAGGGATATTGGTTTATAGTTTTCTTTTCTGGTAATGTCCTCATCTGGCTTTGGTGTCAAGGTAATGCTGACCTCATAAAATTAGTTTGGAAATGTTCCCTCCTCTAAGATTTTTTGGAAGAGTTTAAAAAGGATTGGCATTCTTTGTTTAAATATTTGGTAAAATTCATCAGTGGAGCTGTCTGGTCCTGGGCTTAACTTTGTTGGAAGGTTTTTCCATTACTCATACAATCCCCTTACTACTAATTGGTCTATTAAGATTTTTTGTTTCTTCCTGCTGCAGTCTTGGTACATTGTATGTTTCTAAGAATTTTACCGTTTCTTGTGGATTATGCAATTTGTTGACATATGCCTTCTCAAATTAGCCACTTAGGATCTTTTGTATTTCTGTGGTATCAGTTGCAGTGTCTCCTTTTTCATTTTTAATTGTGTCCATTTGGGTTCTCTTTTCTCTTCGGTTAGTTTTCTTTGGTTAGCTCAAGACCATCAGTTTTGTTTATCTTTCCAAAGAAGCAGCTCTTGGTTGTGTTGATCTCTTCTATTATTTTCCTGTCCTCTATTTCACTGTTTCTTCTCTAATCATTATTATGTCCTTCCCTATACTAACTGTAAGCTAACTCTGTTCTTTTTCTAGTTCCTCAGAGCATAAAGTTTTGTTGTTTATTTGAGATCTTTTTTCTTAAAGTTGGCATTTATTACATAAACCATTAGAACAGCTTTGACTATATCCCAAAAGTTTTGATATGTTGTGTTTCCATTTTTGTCTGTTGCAAGAAATTAAAGTTTTCCTCCTGTTTTTGACTTCTAGTTTCATACCTTTGTGGTCAGAGAAGATACTTGGTACAATTTTGTTCCTCAATTTGCTGAGGCTTGTTTTGTGGCCCACGTAAGGTCTCACTTAGAAAATGTTTCATGGCCATTTACTAGGAATGTGTATTCTGTTGTTACTGGATAAAATGTTCTACATATGTTTGTTAGATCCATTTGGCCTATAGTATTGTTCAAATCCACTGTGTCCTTATTGATTCTCTGTTTGACCCATCCATTGTTGAGAATGGAGTATTAAAGTCCCCAATTATTATTGCATTGCTATTTATTTACCCTTTTAGCTCTGAGTTTTGCTTTATCTATTTAGGTGCCTCAATGTTGAGTGCATAAATATTTACATTAGTTATATCTTATATAACAAGATGTTTATATACACACGCATATACATGTTGGTGGAGATATATATGTAATTATAACAAGATGTTTTATACATATATAGGCATATATATGTTGATGGATCAACTCCTTTTATTAATATATAATGCCCTCCTATGTCTCTTTTACCTCTTTTGAAATCCATTTTGTCTAAGTACAGCCATACCTGCTTTTGGGGGCAGGGTGGGTGGTTCCATCAGCTTGAAGAAACTTTTTTGTCCATTCACTCACAGCTTATGCATCTTTAAGGCAAAAATGAGTCTCAGGTAGGCAGCATATCATTGAGTCTTATCTTTTTATTCATTTAGCCATGAATGTTTTTTGGTTGGAAAATTTAATCTTTTTATTTTGGGGTAATTATTGATACATAGGACTTTTGCTATTTTGTTCATTATTTTCTGAGTGTTATGTAGATCCATTTACACTGTTTGCTGAGATGAACGTGACAACCACTATACTACGGGAACTGGCCCATTTTCATTGTTTTGTATCCTACTATTTTTTGTGTGATTTCATGTCTTTTGGTATCAGTATACTTTGACTTCTCAATCATGTTGGTGTGTGTGTGTGTGTGTGTGTGTGTGTGTGTGTGTAATCACTATAGAGCTTTTCCTTATGGTTACCTGGTTACCATGAAGTTTACATAAAATATCTTAAAATTATAACATCTCATTTTTAACTAACAACAACTTTGATAGCATTTCTAAACTTTATACTTTTACTTCTCCTTTCCCTCACATTCCAGGTTATTGATGTTACTCTTTGCATATTTTTATATTGTGCAGCTCATAACAAATTGTAGTTAGGTTTTGTCCTTACTGCTTATTTTTAACTTCTAAACTAGAGTTGTAAGTGAATAATGCAGTATCATTACCATATTCCAGCATCTAATTTTGACTGTGTATTTACCATTACCAGTGAGATTTTCAATACTTGTTTTACATTTTAGGATGTTAACTAGTGTCCTTTTACTTATACTCAAAGAACTGCCTGCATCATTCCTTAGAAGGCAGGTCTAGTAGTGATGAATTCCCTTAGTATGTGTTTGCTCAGGAAAGTCTTCATCTCTCCTTCATTTTTCAAGGATTACTTTACCAGGTGTAGACTTCTTGTTTGACAGGCTTTTTTTTTTTTTTTTTTTTTTGAGACAGGGCACAAATGAGTGAGGGGCAGAGAGAGAGAGAGAGAGAGAGAGAGAGAGAGAATATCCCACAAGGGGCACAGAGAGAGAGAGAGAGAGAGAGACAGAGACAGAGAGAGACAGAAAGAGAGAGAGAGAGAAGTGGGGCTTTCCTGAAGCAAGGTTCATGTTTTTTACCCAAGGTGGGGCTCATGTTCACCAGAAACGGGCCTCGAGCTCACCCAATGTGGGGCTGGAGCTCACCCAAAGCATGGCTCAAGCTCATGAACCATGAGATCATGACCTGAGCCACAGTCAGAAGCTCAACCGACTGAGCCACTCAGATGCCCCTGACAGGTTTCTGTTTGAATGTTTGGAACATATCATCACATTCTCTCCTGGTCTGAAATATTTTTCTTAGAAATCTAATAATCTTATGGGAGTTACCTGGTATGTAATGTCTTGCTTTTCTTCTGATGCTTTCAAAAATTATTTCTTTGTCTTAGAACGTTTAGTTATATTGTGTCCTAGTGTAGCCCTATTCATTTCAATCTCTTTGGGGTCCTTTGGCCTCATGGATTGGATGTCCATTTCTCGCCTGAGTTTTGGGAAGTTTCCACCCATTATAGCATGAACATACTCTAAAATTTACTTTATTTTTTTAGTAATCTCTACACCCAATATTGGGCTCCAACTCAGAGCCCTGAAATCGAGAGTCACCTGTTCTACCAACTAAGCCAGCCAGTGCCTCGTTATATATACTTTAAATATATTTGCTGTCCCAATCTCTTTCTCTTTTTCCTTCTGGAATTGACATAATCACAATATTGTTTCTTTTGATGGTGCCATATTATTTCTATAGATTTTCTTCTATCTTTTTCATTCATTTCATTCTTGTTATTGTTGTTCCGCTGACTGGATAATGCCAGATTTCTTGTCTTGAAGGTAACTGATTGTTTCTTCTAAATGGTTGAGTCTGTTTTGAAGTTCTTTATTGACTGCTTCAGTGCAATCATTGTATTTTTCAGCTCTAGAATTTGTTTGGTTTTAGGTTTTTTGATGGTTATGACTTCTTCATTGAGCTTCTCATTTTGTTCATGCATTGTTTTCCTATTTTCGTTTAGTTCTTTGTGTGTTGTTATAGTTCACTAAAATACTTACAGAGAATTATTAAGAATTATATGTTGGATGGTTTATAGTTCTCCATTTCTTTAGGATAAATTATTGGAGCTTTATTAGTTTCCTTTGATGGTGTCATGTTTACCACATTTTTTATGATGCTACATTTTTTTACCCTAGTATCTGCACATTTGAGTAAGTGGCCTCCTTTATTAGACTTTACAGATTTGTTTGGCAGAGACCATTTTCCATCAGTCAGCTCAGATCAGATGTGTGGATGTGTCTGCTGGTCATGTCTTTGGGCAGGTAGGGCTTGCTATCAAGGTCAGTGCTTTGAATCAGAAGGAGAGGACATGATGCAAGCTGAAAGGAGTTGAGTAGGACTGCTGGTTTGCTTTCCTGCCTAAGTGAAGTTCTAGGAGGAACTATGAATTTTCCGAGTTTTTCTTGTCAGACTTACTATACAGTCAGACTGGGTACTATTTGCAGCAGTCGATGGAGTTATGAATCAGCTTCTCTGTTTTAGGGAGGGTAGCAGGACTGGGCCCCGGGCCCACACGATGTATTATTTGTTGATACTAATCAAAAAAGACTGTGTATTAAAGTCGCTGGGCAGACAGGACCAACAGTTGTGCTCTGTCAGTGGGGGAAGCTGTTAGTTTTTCTGCATGGGTGCAGTAGAAGAACCAGCTCAGAGGCAGGTAAGACTCTTTGTTGTCTTGATGGTGGCTGATAGAGGCTTCAAGTTCTCTGGCTTACTAAGGCCACTGGCTTATTCTGTAGACTATCAGCTCTGGTTGCCAGACTTTGCTCAAATATTTCTGGATATATAGCTTTACATTTGTTCCCGTAGGGTTCTGGTGTGGTGGGGCTGAGATCTTCACTCATCAGTGGCTGGGGCAGTGACTGTGCTCACCTTAGACGGGCAAGAGAAGACCAGGAGGCAGGCCTGGAAAATTTGCAGATCCAAAACAGGCAGACCTGCACCCCCAAGAATTCCCTGCTCTGAGTGTACCATGGGCTTGATTCTGGTGATGAGCAAAACTAAACTACTGGTTAGGACTACTTGGGTGCTTCAGTCTCCATCCTTAGTTTTAGAATTCTCTCAATAGTGTCTTGTCCAAGAATAGTTGTTAATTGTTTGTTTTGTGAATGGGAGTGAAATAAGCAATGTTCAATGTCACCATCTTGGTCATTCTTTTCTTTCTGATAATAGCCATTCTTTTTTTTTTTTTTTCCTTAAGTTTACTTTTAAGAGAGAGTACAAGCATGAGTGGGGGAGGGCCAGAGGAAGAGAGAGAATCCCAAGCAGGCTCCACACTGCTAGCACAGAGCCTGATGCTGGGCTCGAACCCATGAACTGTGAGATCATGACCTGAGCCAAGACCAAGGGTCAGACGCTCAACTAACTGAGCCACCCAGGTGCATTGATAACAACTATTCTAAAAGGTATGAAGTGATACATCATTTTGGTTTTGATTTACTTCTTTCTCCCTGATCATGAGCGATGTTGAACAACTTTACATGTTCCTTGGATATCTGTATGTGTTCTTTGGAAAAACAGCTATCTATATCCTCTGCCTTATTTTAATGAGATTGTTTGGTGTTTTGCTATTGAGTTGTATGAATTCTTCATCTATTTTGGATAGTAAATCTTTTATTAGATAAATGGTTTGCAAACATTCTCTCCCATGCCACAGGTTGCCTTATCAATGTTGGTTGTTTTCTTTGCTGTGCAGAAGCTTTTTAGTTTGATATAGTCTCACTTGTTAACTTTGGATTTTGTTTTCTTGCTTTTGGTGTTAAATCCAAACATAATTGGCAAGATCAAAGTTAAGCAACTTGCTGCCAGTTTTCTTATAGGAGTTTTATGGTTTCAGGTCTTGAAATATTTCATCCATCCTGAGTTAGGTTGCATATGGCATAAGAGAGTGGTTCAGTTTTATTCTTTTCCATGTGGCAGTCCAGTTTTCCCAACACCATTTATTGAGGAAGCTGTCATTTCTTCATTGTTTATTCTTGCCTCCTTTACCCTAAATTAATCAACCATGTACATGTGGGTTTATTTCTGGGCTCTCTATTCTGTCAAATGGATCTTCATGGTTTTTTTAGGCCCTTTACAATACTTTTTTGATCACTATACTGTAATACATTTTGAAATAAGGAAACATGATACGTTTAGCTTTGATCTTCTTTCTCAAGATTGCTTTGACTGTTTGGGGACTTACGTGGTTCCTTAGAAGTTTTAGAATGGTTTATGCTAATTTTATGAGTGCCATGGAGTTTGGATAGAGATTACGTTCAGTCTGTAGTTTTCTTTGGGTACTATGTATATTTTAACAGTATTGATTATTCAGTCCGTGAGCATGAGCTATCTTTCCATTATGTTTGTCTTCTTTAATTTACTATATCCATTACTATATCAATACCTTACAGTTTCCCCCCCCCCCCCCCGCTTAGTTTAAATTTGTTGCTAAGGTATTTCATTCTTTTTGATGCAGTTGTAGGTGAGATTATTTTCTTAGTCTGATAGTTTATTATTATGTAAAAAAAATGAAACAGATTTTTGTGGGTTGATTTTTTGAATCCTGAAACTTTGTTAAATTTGTCAATTAGTTCTAACAGGTTTTGGTAAAGTCTTCAGGGTTTTCTATATAGATTATCATGCCATATGCAAATAATGATAGTTTTAATTCTTCCTTTTTGATTTTGATGCATTTTGTTTCTTGTCTAATTGCTCTGCCTAGGATTTCTAATAGCATGTTGAATAAAAGTGTTAAGAGTGGGTATCTTGTTTTTTCCTATTCTTAGAGGAAAACCTGTCAGCTTTTCACCATTAATATGATGTTAACTGTGAATGTGTCATATGTGGAGTTTATTACGTGGAGGTACTTTACCTCTATACCCACTTGTTGAGTGTTTTTATCATACATGCATATTGAACTTGGTCCAGTTCTTTTTCTGCATCTCTTAAAATGATCATATAATTTTATATTTCATTGTGTTAACATGGTATATCAAACTGATTTGTGAACAGTGAACTGTCTTGCCTTTCTGGAATAAATTTCACTTTATTATCATGTATGATCTTTTTAATGTACTGTTAAATTCAATATGTGTATATTTTTTTCTTTTTTTAACTCTTTTTATTTTTTGTAGTTATCTCTACACCCAACATGGGGCTTAAACTCATGAACCTGAGATCAAGAGTTACATGCTTTTCCAAGTGAGCCAGCCAGGTGCTCCAGAAGACTTTTGCATTTTTGCATTTATATTCACTAGGGATATTGACCAGTAATTTTATTTTCTTGTGGTATTCTTGTCTGGTTTTGTTATCAAGGTAATGCTGGTCTCATCAAATGAGTTTGGAAGTGGTCCCTCCTCTTGAATTTTTTGGAATAGTTTGAGAAGACTTGGTATTAATTTTCCTTAAATGTTTGATAGAATTCACCAATCAAACTAATCTCATGGCCTTTGGATTCTTGGAAGACTGTTGATCACTGATGAAATCTCCTTACTCTGTTCAGATTTCCTATTTCTTCATGATTCATTCTTTGTAGGTTGTATAGTATTAGATTTAATCTGTTTCTCCAACATTTTTCATTTTTTGTTCTATAATTGTTCCTAGTAGTCTCTTATGATCCTTTGTATTTCTCTAGTATTGGTTGTAACCTATCCTCTTTCATTTCTTTTTTTATTTAAAAAAAAAATGTTATTGTTTATTTTTGAGAGAGAGACAGAGTGCAAGAGGGAGACCCAGAACTCAAAGGGGGCTTTGAGCTGTCAACACAGAGCCTGACATGGGGCTCAAACTCACAGACTGTGAGATCATGACCTGAGCTGAAGTTGGATGCTTAACTGACTGAGCCGCCCATATGCCCCTCTCCTCTTTCATTTCTGATTTATTTGATTCTTCTATTTTTCTTGATGAATCTACATAAAAGTTTGTCAGTCTTTTCAAAAAACAGCTCTTCGTTTCATCTTCTCTATTGTCTTTTTTGTCCCTATTTTATTCGTTTCTGCTCTGGTCTTTGTTATAACCTTGCTTCTACTAACTTCAGACTTCTATATTCTTTCCCCCCACCCCCAGTTTGATGAGGTATAGAGTTGCTTTTTTTTTTTTTTTTTATTTTCTTTGACCCCTGGGTTGTGTAGTATCATGTTGTTTAATTTCCACATATTTGTGAAGTTTCCAGTTTTTTTCTTATAAAGTTTTAAACTGTTAGAACCAGAAAAACTGCTTGTTATGATTTCAGCCTTAAATGTAATAAGAGTTTTTTGTTGCTCAATATATGATGTATCCTGGAGAATGTTTCATGTGCACTTTAGAAAAGTGTGTATTCTGCTTTTAGATCGAATGTTTTATAAATATCTATTAATTCATCTCCATGTGTAAGCCAATGTTTCCTTATTGGTTTTTGTTCTGGATAATCTACCATTGATGAAAATAAAGTATCAAAGTTCCCTACTGTTACTGTGTTATTGTTTGTCTCTTTTGGTCTTGTTAATGTTTGCCTATCTGTGTAATTGCTCCTTACTGATTTGGGGTGCATAAGCCTTACAAGTGTTATACCCTCTTACTTGATCGCTGTATCGCTGTATGATGACTTTGTCTCTTAATGCGGTCTTTGATTTAAAGTAAATTTTCCCTGATAAAAAACAGTTATCTCTGTTTTCTTTTGCTTTGCTTTCTGTTTGTATGGAATGTCTTTTTCTATCCCTTCACTTCCAGTCTGTGTATGTTAAAGCTGAGGTAGTCCCTGACAGGCAGCACGTAGTTAGGTCTTTTTTTTTTTCCCCCTTTAAATTCATTCAGCCACTCTGTCTTTTAATTGGAGAATTTAGTCTATTTACTTTTAAAGTAATTATTGATAGGGGCACCTGGGTGGCTCAGTTGGTTGAGCGTCCAACTTCAGCTCATGTCATGATCTCACAGTTTGTGAGTTCGAGCCCCGTGTCAGGCTCTGTGCTGACAGCTCAGGGCCCGGAGCCTGCTTTGGATTCTGTGTCTCCCTGTCTCTGCTCTTCCCCTGCTCATATGCTGTCTCTCTCTCAAAAATAAAAAAGATTAAAAAAAAATTTTTAACTAATTATTGATGGGTATGGACTTACTGTAATTTTGTTCATGGATTTCTGACAGTCTTTTAATACTTTTGTTCTCTGTTCTTGATCTGTGCTTTTGTTGTTTGATGATTTTTCCACAGTGATGTGATTAGAATTCTTTTGGTTTACCTATTGTGTATCTACTATAGGCTTTTGGGATTTTTTGTTGAAGTATAATTAAATACAATCGTATATTTTAGGCGTACAACATACTGATTTGACAATGCTATACGTTACTTAATGTTCACCATGATAAGCATAGTCACCATCTTATCACCATACAACATTATTGTAATATTGTCTATATTCTGTATGCAGTATTTTTATCTGACTTTGTAATTTATAAACTTCCAGTTTTGACATTCCTGTCAATGAACACGGAATATCATTCTATTTATTAGTGTTATCTTAAATTAATTTCATCAGTGTCTTATAGTTTTCAGAGGATAGGTCTTTTACCTCCTTGGCTAAATTTATTCCTAGGCATTTTGTTGTATTTGATGCAATTGTAAATAGACTTGTTTTCTTAAATTCTCTTTCTCCTACTCTTTTCTGGTCTGTGAAAACACAACAGATTTCTGTGTCTTAATTGAATATCCTGCAACTTCACTGAATTGATTTGTCAATTCTCACAGTTTTTTTTTTTTTGTTGTTGTTGTTTGGTGTAGTCTTGAGGGTTTTCAATGTATAGTATTATGTTACATGCAAATAGAGAGTTTTACTTCTTCCTTAATAATTTGGGTGCCTTTATTTTTCCTTGTCTGATTGCTATAGCCAGGATTTCCAGTATTGTATTGAGTAAAAGTGGTCAGAGTGGAAATTCTTGTCTTTTTCCCGATTTTAGGGAAAAAAAGTTCTATTTGTCTCCATAGAGCATAATGTTAGCTGTGAATTTGTCATATATGGCCTTTATTATGTTGAGGTATGTTCCCTCTGAACCCACTTTGTGGGATCATTTGGTGGCTCAGTCAGCTCAGCAGCCAACTCTTGATTTCAGCCCAGGTCATGATCTCACATTCAGTCACTCTGTCTTGTGATTGGATCATTTAGTCCATTTACATTTAAAGTAATTATTGATCTGTACTTATGGCCATTCTGTTACTTGTTCTCTGGTTGTTTCTGTAGTTTGTCTCTGTTTGTTTGCTTCTCCACTTGCTTTCTTCCCTTGTGGTTTTTGATGGCTTTCATTGGTGTTAAGCATGGCTTTCTTTCTCTTAATTTTTTGGGTATATATTACAGGTATTTGATTTGTAGTTACTATTGGGTTTATTTATAGCATCATTGTGTCTAACAATCTATCTGAATTTGAGGGTCATAGAAAGTTCAAACACATTCTAAAAGCACTCCATTTTTGGGGCGCCTGGGTGGCGCAGTCAGTTAAGCGTCCGACTTCAGCCAGGTCACGATCTCGCGGTCCGTGAGTTCGAGCCCCACGTCAGGCTCTGCGCTGATGGCTCAGAGACTGGAGCCTGTTTCTGATTCTGTGTCTCCCTCTCTCTCTGCCCCTCCCCTGTTCATGCTCTGTCTCTCTCTGCCCCAAAAATAAATAAACGTTGGAAAAAAAAAAAAAAAAAAAAAGCACTACATTTTTATTCCCTCTGTGAATTTGGTACATGATACCATATTTTCCTTTTTTTAATTTTGCTTATCCTTTGGCTAATTTTTGTAGAAATAATCTCTTCTACTACTTTTGTATTTTGACCTCCATACTGGGTTTACAAGTGATCTACTATTTTATAAAACATTTGCTTTTACCGGTAAATTTTTTTGCTCTTCCAATTTTCTCCTAGTTGTAGCCTTTGCATTGAAAGAATTCCCTTTAACATTTTTTGTAAGTCTGGTTATTGTGGATAAACTCTTTATCTCCTTTCTTTGATCAAGGAAATTCTTTATTTCTCATTCTATTCTGAATGATAAACTTGCTAGGCAGAGTATTCTGGGTTGTAGGTTATTTCCTTTCATGATGTATTTTTTGGAATATGTCATACTATTCCCTTCTAGATTGTAAAGTCTCTGCTGTGACAAATCAGCCCTAGCTTTATGGGGCTTGTTGTTTGTATATACATAACTATTTTCTCTTGCTGATTTTAAAGTTCTCTGATTTTTGCCATCTTAATTATTATGTGTATTCATGTGTACCTTCTTGTATTCATCTTGCTAGGGGTTCTCTGTGATTTCTAGCCCGGGATGTCTGTTTACTTAACCAGATTAGGGAAGTTTTCACCTATTAATTTTTCAGATAAATTTTCCGTCCCCTCCCCTTCCTCCCTTCTCCCTCTGGAATCCCTGTATGCCAATATTATTATACTTGATGATGTTTCTGAGTTCCTTTAACCTATTGTCATTTTTTATTCTTTTTTTTCTTTTTGCTCTTCAGCTTGGTTGCTTTCCATTACCCTGTCTTCCAGATTGCTAATCTCTTCTTCTGAATTCTCTAATATGTTGATACCTTCTAGTATATTTTCAATTTTAGGAGCTGAATTCTTCAGCTCTGATGCAGGTTATTGCTTTGTGGTAAACTTAAATCTTATATAAAACAACTTCTATTAGCCTATTTTAAATTGATAATGACTTAAGTTTGAATGCATTCTAATGCTCTACATTCTTATTCTTTCCCTGCTTCCATGTTTTATGTTTCTGATGTCACAATTAATATTGTTTTATCTTGTGTATCCATTAACTTAGTGTAGTTATAGTTACTTTTACTAAATTTATTTTCTAAGCTTACACTAACTTTGTAAGTCATTAGCATACAACCTTCACGCCACTAGATTATTTTAAATTTTAATATAAATATTTATCTTTAATAATGAGATTTATAATAGGTTTTCCTGTTACTAATTATCATTCTTTTATTCCACCTTAAAGAAGTTCCTTTAACATTTCTTGTAAAGCTGGACTAGTGGTGATAAACCTTTTAAGCCTTACCTTATCTGTAAAATTCTTTCTCTTTCCTTAAATTCTGAAGGACAACTTTGCCAGGTAGAGTATTTTTGGTCACCTGTTTTTTGTTTTGTTTTGTCTTTAATTTCATTTCAGCCCTTTGAATATATTCAATTTCATTATGGCCTGCAAATCTGCTTAAAAATCTGCAGATAGTCTATGTGAATTCATTGTATGTAACAAGTTGTTTTTCTCTTGCGGGTTTTAAGATTATTTCCTGGTCTTTAACTTTCAACACTTGAATTATAATGTGTCTTGCTGTGGGGTCTCCTGGGGCTCCTCTTGTTTGGGACTTGCTGGACTTCCTGGCTTTGAATATCTGTGCCTTTCCAGGTCAGGGAAATTTTCAGCCATGATTTTCTTCAATTAAGTTTTCTTCCTTTTCTCTGTGTCTTTTCCTTCTGAATTCTCTGTAATGTGAATGGTGGTCTTCTTATGACATCCCCTAAGCCCGTTTAGCCATGTTTACTCTTTTCATTCTTTTTTCTTTATGCTGCTGTGATTGAGTTCCACTGCCTTAGCCTGAGTTCATTGAGCCTTTCTTCTTCATTTAGACTTCTGTGAACCTCTCGGTGTTTTTCAGTTGGCTTATTATATTCTTTATCTTTTGGACTTTTATTTTGATACTTTGTTATATTCCCTTTTGGTTGAAATTCTTTTCATCCATTCTTCTCCTTAGTTAAGTGGGAATATTTATGACCATTATTTTGAACTCTTTATCAGGTAAGTCACATAACTTCGTGTCATTAAGGTCTTTCTCTGAAGTTTTGTCTGGTCCTTTCATTTGGAACACATTCCTCTGTTTCTTCATTTTCCTTGATTATCTGTCTTGGCTTCTTTGCATTGTTTAAAGCAGCCACCTCTCCCATTCTTGAAGGAATGACGTTAACATTCAACCTTGTCCTAGTTCTTGGTTGTCTACCAAACCTTTGCAGTTTTCCAAGCAACTAATTTCTTTCTAGTGGCTTTAGTAGTTGAGGGTGTAAGAGCTGTCACTGTTCCAAAGAGGCAGATCTCAGCACCTAAATGTAGGCTGAGTGGAAGCCAGACCCTTAGGCAGCAGTATTTATTTATTTATTTATTTATTTATTTATTTATTTATTTAATGTTTATTTTTAAAAGAGGGAGAGGGAGTACAAGCAGGGGAGGGGCAGAGAGAGAGAGAGAGAGAGAGAGGGAGACGGATGATCCAAAGCAGGCTCTGTGCTGACAGCAGAGAGCGTGATGCTGGGCTTGAACCCACTAGCCCGTAAGATCATGACCTGAACTGAAGTTGGACAGTCAACCATCTGAGCCACCTAGAAGCCTCCAGCAGTTTTTAAAGTATGCAAAAATACTTCTTTCAGGAGAAGACTGGGAGGGTGATGTTTCTGCTTGTGTCCTCTATGCCGAGCCCTGGAATGACCCACAATTAAGAACTGCTTCTTGGGGCACCTGGGTGGCTCAGTCGGTTAAGTGTCTGACTTTGGCTCAGGTCATGATCTCATGGTTTATAAGTTTGAGCTCTGCCCCTGGCTCTGGACTGACAGCTCAGAGCCTAGAGCCTGGTTTGGATTCTGTGTCTCCCTCTCTTCTCTGCCCCTCCTCGTCCCACCCTCTGTCTGTCTCTCTGTCTCTCTGTCTCTCTCTCTCTCAAAAATAAACATTAAAAAAAAAAAGGACTGCTTCTTGGTTTACTACCATCCCATTGAACCTGTCAGCACAAACCCTACTGGCCGCTAGAACCAGACTATCAAGGGATGTCCTCTGGGCAACAGACATCATGGCCTAATTGCCAGATATGTACATAAGGTCTTTTTTTGGAGACTTGAACAGCCCAGGGTGGGGCAAAAGAAGAGCATGAAGTCAGCACCTTCTGGCCTCTTTAGTCTCTGGAAATGACTATTGTCAGCCTCCTGGTGTATGTTTAAGTACAAACCTGCCCCTCAGGCTGCAGCCATGAGAATAAGCTCAGGGGACTCTTTTACAGACACACTGTGGGGACAGGTGTCATTCTGCTGTCTCTGTGCTTGCCCTGCAAGGGAGGTAGGTTGTTAAAAACTGTCCATTTGTAACAGTCCCATGGGGCCTGCTGGTGCAGATCCCTCTGGCCACCAGAGCCAGGCACTTAACAAGTGTTTACCTTGGCGGCAGCCACAGAGATCCGGGCACCAGATGACTGGTTCCCCCCACCACCACCACCACGAGATTCCAGTGGCCCAGAGTGAAGCAGAGGAGAGTCACAGAGATGGTGCTCACAGGCCTCTGTCCACAGACAGTGTCTTAGTGGGTTCCTAGTTGGGAGCCAGACCAGAAGCCTGCTTCTCAGGCCAAAGCTCCAAGGCGGGCACACAGGTCTCGTTCATGCAAAGACTGGAGATGTTACAGTCTGATTATTCAGTACTTATCCAGATGTTACACGCAGATATTTTTCTGCATGTAGCCATAGTTTCAGTGCATATGTAGGAGGAGGTGAGTTTAGGAATCTCCTTCGTCACCATATTCAACCACAACCTCATTTTTTTTCCCACTCTGGTAAGAGTTGTCTTGTTGTCCTAATGCGAATGTAGCACGTTTTTTGTTTGTTTGTTTAGTTGGTTTTGTTTTGTTTTTAATTGTGTGATATTCTAGTTGAGGTTGTCATCAAATTTCTCACTGCTCTGGTTTCCAAGAGGGATGAGTTCTGAATAATCAGACCCTAACACCATCCGTTCACGTAACTTCTATTTCTTACACGCAATTATACAGAAAGCAAAGGTTTTCGGGAATACATTTATCCAATCACAATAGAAGTGTCTGTGTGGTGAAAACCATCCTTGAAAAATCAGCCCTGAAGGACTGATAGAGGAGAGCAACGTGGACGTGTCATATTATGCCCAGCGTAGCACATGCCGCAGTGCTGGGTGGATGATTGGTTGGCTAGCACTTAGAGTTTCCATTACATGAAACATTCCCGTTTTCCAACATCACAGCCATCATCATGGTGGGCAGATGTTCAGAGTAAATGGACTTAAAGGAGTTGACTATGAATATCACTTGATGTATTTCCCAAAATGGTCTTGTGCCTGTGGTATCAGCACTTGTGTATTACTCATAAAAAATGTGAGGCTCGAAGAGATGAAGAATTTGCTTGAAATTACCCAGGTCCTGAGGGCTGAGCCCGTGTTTCAAATCCAGAGTTTCTAACTTGGAGCTCTCCTATTCTGCAATGGTTGCTTTCAATTCTTCACTCCTCAGGAGTTCAGTCTGCAGCTTTCAGTAGTCTGGTCGTTTCAAGTTGAACACTTCTGACGGACAGTCATCTTTAAATCAATTTAAACTCCTTCTTTCATCATTAAGTGACTGACAGTCCTTTCAAAGTCAGACTTGCATTTGATATTTTAAAAAAGTTTTCGTACTGAAAAGAAAGAGCACAACATAGGCATTAAAAAATCATCCTGCATGGTACAGAAAAAAAAAAAACCAACAACTGGCCTGTGGGGTCATACACACTTGAGCTCCTTTAGTCACAAGATATTTACCCATTTTTGTATTAAATTTATTAATATTTATAATCATGTCAAGCCCTTAAGTATAATGGTAGATAGGACCTCCATGGTGCTGGTGTTCCATGGGCCATCCATCGAGTGGAATAACCTTTTTAAAAAATGTGTGAAATGATACTAACACTCACTTTGCAGGGATGCACTAAGAATTTGGAACTAGGCATTAAAAGTGGGCCGTATGTGGGGCGCCTTTGTGGCTCAGTCACTTGTGTCCAACTCTGGATTTTACCTCAGGTCATGATCTCACAGTCCGCGACTTGGAGCCCTGCATCAAGCTGAACTGCTAGTGTGGAGCCTGCTTGGGATTCTCTCTCTCCCTCTCTCCCTGCCCTTCCCCTGTTCGAGCTCTTTCTGTCTCTCTCAAAGAACCGTGAAAAATTTTTTTTAAAAAAAGATGCCCCACTCATAGAAACCATCTGGCTATTAGTACCTATTTTTGAATTGATAGGGAATAATGCTAATTACAAAGCCTCCTAAGAGGCAAGTAGATTTTAGGATGATGGGCAGGTACCGCATTGTGGTCAGGAAGTTAAATCTGTACTCTGATGAGTGGCTGCTTCTGAGCAAAAGCCACCACCACAAACCGCAATAATCTAGGTCTCTCCTACCCCTCTGACATGCGATAACCTCACTGGTGTGCAGGGTGTGTGGAGGTGTAATTTGAATACTCCGATAGACTCCTCTATAGTTCTACTTGTTCTGATATATTTCAAATGAACTTGCTTGGAATTTAATGGTTTTCTGCAAAGGACTTTGGATTTGAAAATTCTATTGAATGATAAATCTTTGCATTTCCCTGACCATATAGTTAGAGACACGATAGCTTTTATTTAAATGACAAGGTGAGTTTTACTTTTTTTTTTTTTTAATTTTTTTTTTCAATGTTTATTTATTTTGGGGACAGAGAGAGACAGAGCATGAACAGGGGAGGGGCAGAGAGAGAGGGAGACACAGAATCGGAAACAGGCTCCAGGCTCTGAGCCATCAGCCCAGAGCCCGACGCGGGGCTCGAACTCACGGACCGCAAGATCGTGACCTGGCTGAAGTCGGACGCTTAACTGACTGCGCCACCCAGGCGCCCCTGGTGAGTTTTACTTTTAGTAACAGCAACTGAGATTTTTAGATACAACCCTCCCAGAAAGAGCAAATGAAAAGCCAGACAACATATCGTATAAAAAAAACAAAAACAAAAACAAAAAAAACCATTTAGTTGAAATCAGGAAGCTGCGAAAGAAGTGAAAATTTGTGGAACCAACGTCCAGGAGTGAAGGGAGAACAAATTTTCCATGTATGTAGAAAGAGGCATAAGCCTGGCACCAATTTAATCACTGGGAATATTGTGAAATACGAAAGCAGTGGCTGAGGTAAGAAATGGAACACAGCTTTGGTCAGATTCACAGGACTAGGGAGAGAGAAACGGAGTGTGAGACCTGCCACGGCTTTCAGGTACATTCCAGGAGCAAGACTGAACCAAAAATAGAGCATTCCACTCCTCAGAAGGATTAAAAGCACCTTAAATTATTTTAATGTCTTAGTGGGTTAAGTTGATATGCTGCTAACCTGGTTCCTTGGCAAAAGCAAAAGTAGATCCTCTCTGAAGGAAAATACAGTCTCAGATTACCATGGCAGTTCTCATACACAATGTTTAGCCCTCAATCAAAAATGAGCAGCTGTTACAAGAAGACAGGTTTTTACCAGAAACTAAGAGAAAAGAATCAGCAATAGAAACTGACCCACAGGAGGTTCAGACAATAACGCCACCAGATGGGATCTTTAAAATAACCAAAATTAATATTTTGAAGGAACTAAAAGAAAAAATGGAGACTTTTATCCAAAAATGGAAATTATCAAAAATACAAAAATAGAAATTGTAGTGCTGAAGAAAAGAGTATCAAGAACTCAGTAGATGAGTTTAGTAGCAGAGTAGGCACAAGAGAGGAAGGAATTAGTAAACTGAATGCTAATTGGAAGAAAATGATCAGACTTAAGTTCAGAGTGAAAAGGACAGAATGGAGAACAGAGATCAGGAACACAGTGAAAATGTCTATTGTATGTGTAGCTATAGTTCCAGAATAGAGGTCTAGAGAATTTGGAAGCAACGGATTCTCAGCACATCATGGTACATCTGCTGAAATCCAAAGGCAAAGAGAAAATCTTGAAGGCAGTTCGAGTAAAAGCCTGTATCACCTGTTTTCAAAGAAACAACAGCAAGACTGACAACTGGCTTACAAATAGAAACAATAGAAGCCAGAGGATATAAGTATGTTATCCTTAAAAGCATTGAAGAAAAAACATATGTGAAACCGGAATTCTATAACCAGGGAAAGCATCCTTCAAAAATTATGAAAAAAATTATGGAATAAATTTTTAAAAAAAGAATGACCCCAGAAGATGCACAACAAAGGACCTGTAGAAAGCAGTTTCTTCAGGGTAAAAAAGAAAATAATACCAGAAGAAAGTTCAGAAACACAAAAAGGAATAAAAAGCAATAAAAAGAGTAAATCATAGGTAAATATAAATGAATGTTGATTTTATAAACAAAACCAATAATGTATACTGAGATTTAACATATGTAAAGGGGTGCCTGGGTGGCTTATTTGGTTAAGGTGTCTGACGTTGGCTGAGGTCCTGATCTCACAGTTCATGGGTTCAAGCCCCAAACTTTGTGCCGACAGCTCGAAGCCTGGAGCCTTCTTCAGATTCTGTGTCTCCCTCTTCCTCTGCCCCTCCCCTGCTTGTGTTTTGTCTCTCTCTCAAAAAGAAACATTAAAAAAAAAATACATAGAATTTCTCTTTTTAAGGAAAGAGAAGCATATACGGTAGAAGGACTTTAATCCAGTTAAAGTGCCGTAAGGTCAGTAAATCTAAGGATGGTCTTTTACATAAATGGTATCAGCAAAACTGTGTATTTCTATTGAGGGGAAAAACTTGTAACATTTATGTCATGCCCTTTATACATATATGAAATGGTTCCAGAAGGTCTGTCAATCTCAAATACAAAAGCAACAACAGTGAAGAATGTATAAGTCAATGTAGAATGTCTTCAAGAACTTAGGGTAAAGATTTTCCTTTTTTTTTTTTTTTTAATAGGGCACAAATGGCACTAACCATAAAGGAAGAGAGAAAGCCCTCTCTGTTATAATCTAAACTTTTGTTCAGTGACGCATACCACAGAGGGAGTGGAAAGACAAGTGTGCGGTATCTGTAACATGTATTACTCAGAGTACATACAGAGTTTCTAAAAATCCTTTGAAAAATAGAAAGAACTTAATGGGAAAATAGGAGACTTAGTACTTCATAAAGGAAGATAACAAAATGGCAAATATATGAAAAGTGGCTCAAATTCATTTTTTTTAAATTTTTTCTAATGTTTATTTATTCTTGAGACAGAGACAGAGTGTGAACAGGGGAGGGGCAGAGAGAGGGAGACACAGAATCTGAAACAGGCTCCAGGCTCTGAGCTGTCAGCACAGAGCCCGACACGGGGCTCAAATCCAGAAACTGTGAGATCATGACCTGAGCCGAAATCGAACGCTCAACTGACCGAGCCACCCAGGTGCCCCTCAAATTCATTTTTTAAAATTTACTTAAGTAGGCTTCATACCCCATGTGGGGATTGAACTCATGACCCTGAGATTGAGAGTCACACGTTCTACCCAATGAGTCAGCTAAGTGCCCCTTAAGTTTATTTTTTTAATTTATTAATATTTATTTATTTTCACTAATTTTTTAGAGTGTGTGAACAGGGCAGGGGCAGAGAGAGAGGGAGAGTGAGAGAGAGAGAGTCCCAAGTAGCGTCCACATCCAGTGTGGAATTCAACGTGGGGACTCGATCTCACCACCTGGAGATGGTGACCTGAACAGAAATCAAGAACGGGTGACTTAGCTGACTGAGCCACCCAGGTGCCCCTCAGATTCAGAGAAAAGTAAATTGAAACCCTAATAAAAGGAAACATTTTAATGAATTGTAGCAAGAGTTGGCAAGGATACGGAATTATTAACTGTAGGAAAGCAGAAGAAATACGTACTAATGGTGGGAGCGCAAAGTGGTTTGATCACTCAGACCACATTGTGAGAATACCTACTGGAGTTAAGCATATGCGTATATTATAACCCAAAACTTCCACTCTTTGGTATATTTCTAGCAGCATTGCTCTACATGTGCATCACAATAACTGTACCAGATGTCTGTCCACAGCTGCATTACCCATTATAGTTAAAAAAAACAAACAAACAAACAAAAAAAAACCCAAAAACTCAACACTGGAAACAGGCCCACCTGCCCAGTAACAGAAGAAAAAAATGCATAAATTACAGTATATTCAGACAACAGAGCACTACACAGAAAGGCAAGTGGACAAATAATGCTGTACCAACATCACAAATGATTGACACAGACATGGTGTTGAAGAAGAGACACCACAGAAGTATTTAAAGTCCAACGACAGGCAAAAGCCTTATTGGTGTTGGAGCGCGGGATAGGGGTTGTTCACCTTTGGGGAGGAGGTAGAGGACTGATTTCAAGGAGGTCTGTGGGGTGATTTGAGGAGCTCGCTTATTTGTTGATCATAGCGGTGGTCGTGTGAGTGTGTCCACCTTATGGTAATTCATCAATTCATTTGTTATTTCTGTGCTTTTCCCTCTGTATATGTCGACATGGTGTGGCAAAATAAACAGATACTCTGCTTTTTTTGTCTTAAAGTGAAGAAATTCTTAATTTTCTTTTTTTTTTAATTTTACTTAACATTTATTTGTTTTTGAGAGACAGAGCATGAGTGGGGGAGGGACAGAGAGAGACACACACACACAATCCGAAGTGGGTTTCAGGCTCTAAGCTGTCAGCGCAGAGCCTGACACAGGGCTCGAACCCACAAACTGTGAGATCATGACCCGAGCCGAAGTCGGACATTCAACTGACCGAGCCACCCAGGCACCCCTTAATTTTCTTCTTTTGAAAGGCTGCAGAAGTGATTTCCACTTTGTACAGTTGAAAAAAAGTTTTTGCACCAGTTAAGTATACAAATCCTATAGATTTTTTTCAGAAAAACCTGAGGAAATTAGTATTGTAGCACTTAACATTGATGACGATGTCAGATCAAGTATTTAAAGTTCTGTTAATTTATAGGGAGGTGTGTTCACTTAGATTCTGTATTGCTTTCATAAAACCTTTCTCCAACGGTAGTTGATTTTTGAAGCATCCTTCTAATATTTGTGTTTGTGCCTTGTGGACTTTCTGTTTTGATGTGTATCCTTTATGTACATTTGCATTTCTTCATAGTTGTAATTTTTCCTATCTGACCCGTCTGTTCATTATTTGAATATTAAATATAACTTGCCAGATTTGTTGCACTATTGGCTCATAATGATACACTGGTTACTCCAATTAATAGTTGACTGTCAGAGGCTGCCTTTTTCAGATAAATATTGTCATAGTAACAGAAACTATTTTTGTAGAAAAATCAAGTATGTAAACATGTGAATGGTATTATTAGAGAATAACTGATATACAATGTAGTATTAGTTTCTGGTGTATCGTTTCTGGTGATTCAGTATTTATATACATTAAAAATAGTCACCACAATAAGTCTAATTCATCCATGTTGTTACAAATGGCAAGATTTCTTTCTTTTTTAAGTCTGAGAAATACTCCATTTATATATGTGTGTGTGTATATGTATGTATATGTATATATGTGTGTGTGTGTGTGTGTGTGTGTGTGTGTGTGTATATATCGCATCTTTATTAGTTGATGTGGACATTAGGTCGCTTATGTATCTTCGCTATCATAAATAATGCTGTCACGAACAAAGGAGTGCATGTCTTTTTAAATTAGTGTTTTCATTTTCTTCAGGTGAATACCTAGAAGGTGAATTGATGTGTTGTATAATATTTGTATTTTTTTAATGTTTTTTTTTATTTTGAGAGAGAGAGATAAGTGTGAGTGGGGAGGAGTAGAGAGAGAACGAGAGAGAGAGGGAGAGAGAGACAGAGAGAGAATCCCAAGCAGACTCCGTGCTGTCAGTGCAGAGCCCGATTAAGGGGCTCAAACCCACAAACTGTGAGATCAAATTGAGCTGAAATTGAGCTGAAATTGAGAGTTGGACCGACTGAGCCACCCAGGCACCCTAGTATTTGTATTTTTAATATGTTTAAAAATCTCCATGTTTTCCCTACGGGCTGTACCCATTTACATTACCACCAATAATAGAGCATGAGGGTTCCCTTTTCTTGACATACTCAGCAACACTTATTTCTTGTCTTTTTGATCATAGTCATTCTGACTGGGGTAAGATGATAACTTACTGGGGTTTTGATTTGCATTTCCTTGACGGTGAGTGATGTTGAGTATCTTTTCATGATAGGTATGTATCCTTTGGGAAAATATCTGTTCAGGCCTTTGCCCATTTTGTTATTGTTCTTTGCTATGGAGTTGTAGGAGTTCTTTATATACTTGGATGTTAAACCCTTACCAGTTTCATCATTTGTGGTTATCTTCTCCCTTTCGTTGTGTGGCCTTCTTGTTTTGTTGATGGTTTCCTCTGCTGTGCAGAAAGCTTTTTAATTTGATGTCCCATTTGTTTGTTTTTGCTTTTGATGTCCTCGCTTAAGGAAATAGGCCTCCCAAAATATTGCAAAGACCAGTGTCAAAGAGCTTACTGCCTATGTTTTTTTTTTTCCTGTGAGTTTTACAGTTTCAGTTCTTATATTTAAGTCCTTCATCCATTCTGAGTTTATTTTTGCGTATGAGGTAAGAAAATAGTACTCTATTATTCTTTGCATATAAGCTGTCCAGTTTTCCCAGCACCATTTTTTTTTTTAATTTTTTTTGTTCAACGTTTATTTATTTTTGGGACAGAGAGAGACAGAGCATGAACGGGGGAGGGGCAGAGAGAGAGGGAGACACAGAATCAGAAACAGGCTCCAGGCTCTGAGCCATCAGCCCAGAGCCCGACGCGGGGCTCGAACTCACGGACCGCGAGATCGTGACCTGGCTGAAGTCGGACGCTTAACCGACTGCCACCCAGGCGCCCCTCCCAGCACCAGTTTTTGATGAGATGGTCTCTACCTCTTTGGAGATTTTTGCCTCCTTGCTGTAGATGAATTGACTGTATAAGTGTGGTTTTATTTCTGGCCTGTCTCTTCTGTTCGACTGATCTGTGTATCCATTTTTGTGCCACTACCATACTGTTTAGAACTGTAACTTCGTAGTATAGTTTGAAATCCAGGAACAGGATACCGCCTACTGTGTTTTTCTTTCTGAAGACTGCTTTGGCCCTTTGGAGTCATTTGTGGTTCTATATAAATTTTAGAATTGTTTATTACAGTTCTGTTTTTGAAAATGCCATGGATATTGTGACAGGGATTGTATTGAATCTGTAGATTGTTTTGGGTGGTTTGGACATTTAAACAATATTCCTCCAATCTGTGAGTATGATAAATCTTTCACTTTGTTTTGTGTTATCCTCAGTGTCTCTCATCAATGTGTTATAGTTTCAGAGTACAGATCTTTAAGCTTCCTCCTACGTTTTGTTTTGTTTTTTTGATGCAGTTATACATGGAATTGTTTTCTTAATAACTCTTGTTGATCGTTGACACATAGTTCACGTGTATAGAAATGCAACATATTTCTACATGTTAATTTGGTACCTTGAAACTTTACTGGACTCATTTCTGCCAGTAGTTTTTGGATGGTGGCTTGAGGGTTTTCTATGTATAGTATCATGTCATCTGTAAATGGTGATGGTTTTGCTTCTTCCTTTTTAACTTGGAAGCCTTGGTTTCTTATCCGGTTGCTGTGACTAGAACTTTCAATAATACACTGAACAAAAGTGGCAAGAGTAGGTATTCCTAATTCTGGTCTTAAAAGGAAAGCTGTCAGCTTTTTATCATTGAGATGATGTTAGCTATAGGCTTATCACATATGGCCTTCAGTAAGTGGTGATATGTTCCCTCCATACCCATGATATTGAGAGGTTTTATCAAAAGTGGATGTTACATTTTGTAAAATCCTTTCTCTGTATTTATTGGGATGATCATAAAATGTCCTTCATTTTGTTAATGTGGTGTATCATGTTGATTTATAGATACTGAACCATCCTTGCATGCCTGGAATAAATCCAACTTATTCATGGTGTATGATCCTTTTAATGTGTTATTGAATTTGGTTTGCTGATGTTTTGCTGAGGATTTTTGTATCTATAGCCATAAGGGATACTGGCCGATAATTTCTTTTGTAGTGTGTCTGATTTGGGTATCAGAGTGATGCTAGCCTTGTACAATAAGATTGGCAGCATTACTTTCTCTCGTTTTTATTTTATTTTATTTTTTTTTAATTTTTTTTTAACGTTTATTTATTTTTGAGACAGAGACAGAGCATGAACGGGGGAGGGTCAGAGAGAGAGGGAGACACAGAATCGGAAGCAGGCTCCAGGCTCTGAGTCATCAGCCCAGAGCCCGACGCGGGGCTCGAACTCACGGACCGTGAGATCGTGACCTGAGCCGAAGTCGGACGCTCAACCGACTGAGCCACCCAGGCGCCCCTCCTTTCTCTTGTTTTTAGATAGAGATGGCATCTTGTAGTTTCTGGGTTGGTGAGACTCAAAAGAATCCAAAAATTTTTTTCTTGGATTTTAACAAAATGTTTTGAAGAACACACAGTTGTTGAGTTATAATTATATGTACGGAATGGCAAAATTGCCATTTAATCTAAAGAGGTCGGCAGATTTTTAAAAATTCTTCTCTTTTCCCCCAAACCTATTAGGATTATGCTTTATTGTTTTGGAAGAGTATTGTTCTTAGTTTTTTCAAATGCCACTTTTACCCCCTTAACCCCAAAACTTCCTCATAAAGGTTTTTATTTTATAGCTTCAATTTATACAAAAATTAATAGACTTAATTTTCATCTCTAACCTATTCTTCATATTCTCTCCCATAGTGTTTTCTATTGTATCCTCTTAATTCTTAATCTTGGATTCTACTTTACACATGTGGGCATGTATGAAAAAGCCAACACAAAATTTAGTATCACCTTTCTGAATTACAATCAGTAATGGCAAGTGCCTTTCATTCCTTATATTTTCTAAGCCTAGAAAATTTTCCAAGTAGGTTTGTTTCTACAAGAATTACCAAATGAAATGTCTGAAGAAGTTACATTGTTTGAGATCTTTGCTTCTTAGTGTAGGCATTAGTGCTATGAATTCCCTCTTAGAACTGCTTTGGCTGCATTCCGTAAGCTTTCGCATGTTGTGTTTCCATTTCATTGTCTGAAGATAATTTTTATTTTCCCCTTTAATTTCCCCTTTCTGCTGTTTCCCTCTTTATTCTCTGTCTGGATGATCTGTCCAGTGTTGAAACGTTGGTAGAAAAGCCCCAATTATTGTATTACTGTTGATTTGTCTTTAAGCGATTCATTTTTCCTTCATTTATTTAGGGGTTCTGATATCGAGTGCATAAATATTTACATGTGTTACATCTTCTCAGTGGATTGATCCATTTCTCATTATATAATGTCCTTTGTCTCTTATTATTGTAGTCATTCTTAAAGTCTATTTTGTCTGATAAAAGTAGAGCTTCCCTGCCTTTTTATTTGCTTGTTTTTGGTTACCATTTGCTTGGAATATCTTTTCTCATCCCTTTATTCTCAGTCTGTGTCCTTTTTAAGGCTATAGTGAGTCTCTTGTAGACAACATATCATTGGATCTTGTTGGTTATTTTTTTTTTCCCCCACAGAGCCATTCTTTGTGTTTTGGAGAACTTAACCCATTTAGGTTTAAAGTAATTATTGATAGGTAAGGACTTACTATTGCCATTTTGTCGTTTGTTTTCTGGGTGTTTTGCAGATCTGTTGTTCATTGTTTCATATCCTCTCATTTTGTGTTTTGATATCTTTTGGTACAGATATCCTTTGAACTGTAATGTTGTTTGTGTAATTCTTTAGGTTTTTCCTTTTTTTTTATTAAAAAAAAATTTTTTTTTTAACGTTTATTTATTTTTGAGACAGAAAGAGAGCATGAACGGGGGAGGGGCAGAGAGAGAGGGAGACACAGAATCGGAAGCAGGCTCCAGGCTCTGAGCCATCAGCCCAGAGACCAACGCGGGGCTCCAACTCAGGGACTGTGAGATCGTGACCTGAGCTGAAGTCGGACGCCCAACTGACTGAGCCACCCAAGCACCCCTAGGTTTTTCCTTTAAAGGTACCATGAGGCTCACATAAAATATCTGAAAATTGTAACACCCTATCTTAAACTGAAAACGTAACTTGAATAGCATTCTTAAACTTCATGCTTTCCCCACCCCCATTTTTGTTTACTGATATTATAGTTTGCATATCTTTAAATATTTGGTTTTTAGTAACAGGATAGTACAGATATGGTTATTTTTACTATGTTTTAAAACTTGAAGTATCAGTGCATTATCTACCACCCTTCCATGTTACAGAATCTAACTTTGATTATGTATTTACCATTACCTGTGAGTTTTATGCTATCTTCTTAGATTTTTCTGATGTTAATTGGATTCTTTTTATTTCCACTCAAAGAACTCCCATTAACACTTCTGGTAGGGCAGGTGTAGTGGTGATGAACTCCCTCAGCATTTATTGATTGGTAAAGTTTTCACCTCTCTATTGCTGACGACCAGCAGTTTGGCCGGGTGTGGAATTCTTGGTTGAGTTTTTTCTTTCAATATTTTGAATATATCATCCCATTCTCTCCTGGCCTGGAACATTTCTGCTGAGAGATCAATAGTCTTTTGGGAGCTCCTTTGCATGTAACTCTGCTCTTTTTTCTTGCTAGCTTCAAAATTACTTACCTTTGACTTTTCACAGTTTAATGATAATGTGTCTCTTTGCAGCCCCTTGAGAACTCAACCTATTTTGGGTCCTTGGGGTCAGGTGTTGGGAAGTTTTCAGCCATTTTTTATTTAAATCTACTTTGTCACTTACTGTTTTTCTTCTTCTTCTGGAATTCCCAAGGAGTGAATATTGTTTCTTCTGATGGTGTCCTGTTGGTGGTAGGCTTTTCATTCATTGTTGTTTTTTTTTTAATTTTTCCCCCTTTGCATAATTTCACCTGTTCTGTCTTTTAAGTCACTAATGATTTCTTCTGCATGATCAGATCTGTTTTTGAAGCTCTTTATTGAGTTCTTCACTTCAGTCATTATACTTTTCAGCCCTAGGAATTCTACTTGGGTTTTTGTTGTTGATGATTGCTCTTTATTAGTGGAACTTTTCAGTTTGTGCATGCATTGTTTTCAAATTTCATTGAGGTATCTGTGTATTCTTACAGTTCACTAAACATTTTTTAAAGGATTCTTCTGAATTTTAGTCTGATATTTGAGAGCTCTCCATTTCTTTAGGGTGAGTTACTGGAGTTTTATGTTTTCTTTGGTGCTTCTTGCTCCCTTATTTTTAATGATCCTGAATTCTTGATGTTGGTATTTGCACATTTAAATAGTTCCTCTTCTCTACTTTACAGATTCGATTAGGCATAGACGGTTTTTCCCCAGGAAGCTCAATATGGTAGGAAGTATGTGCTAGGCGCATCCTTGGGCTGGTGAGGTTTGCTTTCAGGGTCTATTGTGGGTTGAGGCCACTGCCCAAGCTCTGGTCTGGGTTGGGAGGTGGGGTGTGGCTTTGAGAATGGTTGGACTGAACTCCTGCTTTGATTCTTTGCCCAAGTGAAGTGGTAGGATTCTCTGGTCAGGCATACTAGATGGTTGGGACTGGATACTAAGCAGCGTGGGGAATTAGCTTCTGTGCCCTGGCAGGGCAGCAGGGCAGAACCCAGGACATGCATGGTTCATTGATTGGGCACCTGAATCACGCAAGAGTACACAATGTATTTCCTGGCCAAACAAGGCCACTGGTTTTGTTCTTTCTAAATGGGTAAAGTCGTGAGCTATTGGATGGACTACATGTGCTCTGGCTAACTTCTCTGGGAAGGCAGGCTCAGGCTTTATTCAGCATTGCGTGAGGCTATGAACTAGTTTCTCTGTCAGAGCACATTGGGAGAACCAGCTCCAAGGTGGGTGGTAAGGCTCTTTATTTATAGTCTTGTCTTAAACCATTCTCTGCCTCAATTTCCCTACCCGACCAGGGGTACTAGCTTTGCTCCGCAGACTGTCAGCTCTGCCTTCCACATTCTCTGCTCAAGAATTGATAGGCTACTTAGCTTTGCAGGTGGTAGAGCCAGGCTTTCTGGCTTGGTGGTGGTGGTGGGAGTTTTTACTTAATGGTGAGTGGGGTATGAATTAGCTCCTCTGACTGGGTCACCTGGCACTGACTTCATTTTGTGGATGATCAGCTCTGCCTACCATACTCCTTGCACGAGCACTGCCAGGCTATGCAGCTTCCAGGGGTTTCTGCTAGCCTTTCTGGGTCAGATGGGGCTAATCAGAGTCACACTCAGCAGAGGGCTGGGCTCTGATTCAGTTCCACTGCCTGGGTGGGTGCAGACCAGGATCCAGGGCTGGTGAGGCCGTTGATTTATAGGACTGAAAGCAGGCTGACCCGCCCCCTGCTGAGTTCCCTCATCAGACTGTGCCACATCCTTGGTGCTGCAGATGAGCAAAACCACTTCTTGGGACCACTGCTTGGGGGCTGCAGGGAGGAAATGGGTTGGCCAAAGTGCCAGTGCTGGTTGTTGGAAGCCTCTGCTTATTTTTCCGTCATCATCAAATTCACTGTGCTCAAGTCCTGCAGATTCGCCCACAGTACCTAGGATTCAAGACTAGAGTAGGAGCTCCCAAGAAGTAACCCATAATGTTGGGGGAGCTGGATGTCCAGCCTGGGTTCTGTTCCCCACGGAGGGACAAGAGGCTCAGGGAGGCTTTCTCGGTGTGGTGCTGTGCCGGCCTGGTGGTGCGGCAACAGAGTCCCATACGTCGCTGCTCCTCCTGCCCTTCCCACGCAGTCGGTCCTAGTCTCTATGGCGGAGGGGTACATCAACCTCGCTATCTTGTTCTGATCCTCTCAGTGGTATCTGTTCCATGAATAGTTGTTAATTGCTGTTCTGAGAGGAACGGGGAAGTTAGGAACGACCTATGCTGCTATCTTGGTGACCTCACCCTCTAAAATAACTTAGGACATTAAGAATGAGTCAGGAATGGTATCACAGCAGTGGTTCTCAAAGTGTGGCCCTTGGAGCAGGAGGACTCAAAATATTAAAATACATTTTGAAAGGTATGTGGTCAGTACCTTGCCTGAAGACTAGACAGTAAGGACATTTCTGGCTCTAATCCTAAAAATGATACTCAAATGTGAGCCTAGTTTCTGGATTGTTGCATTTGGGAGAATATTCAATTATCACAGATACATTCTCATACCCGTTGGGAAGCCCCAAGTAGCACTTGAAACTAAAAGGAAAAAATATGGAGTATGAAGAGTGTTTCTTAAACATAATATTGTAAAACTAAAAGTACACCAGGGCAGAGTCTCAAGGTATGAAGTTGAATTCGACAAACGTTTACAAGATTAGCTGTGTGCCCACTTAGTGAAGCAAATACACAGGATGCTTTGGAAGAGAAGGGTTTGGTAACACCCTCCATGTGACTCCCTTCTCTGTAACTCACTTGCTGGGATGATACTGACGGAACAGCTGATTCTGTTTCACTTCCATCACCTATAAAAATACGTTTCTACTGCACTACCTAACCAGCAGTATGCATTTATCACGTAACTGTCAGTTCCTGGTTTTCTCTCAGCTTTAAATTACTTCACATGCGTTCACATTAAGGAGAATTTCAAAGCTATCCTTCATGTGTAAGTTTTTACACCTTGATATTGGCCTTTGGTCAATTTTGCTTCTCTTGCCCAAACTTCTCCTCCAGTTAATTCTGAAACAGGTTATACATTTAACAGGACCTTTCCTAGGTTCCAAATGGGTGTTTTTCTAGTCTTCTGCGAACAATATTGTTTTCCTTTGGCAAACAAACAAAACACCCACATGAACATTTCGTTGTGTTTTGTAAAGTACACCCTTGCCTACCAAATCAAAACAAAACTCTCCGCCCTGAGATCACAGGCTCAGAATAGCATATAACAAGGTTGTTTTGTTGTGTTGTGTTTTTAAAGAAGGTGTTTGTGGAGGTTAAGGGTAAATTAACCCCCTAGTCAAGAGATCTCAGGAATGCAGGCCATTAACTTCTTGCCCATCAACTCTATCTCCAGACTATCCTCTCCCCTTAATATTCTGAGTTCTCTGAACTTGAAATCAGCTTCCTAGTACATCTGAATGCTACCATTGAACTGGGAAGATGTGTTTTAAGTTGCTACCGTGTAAGAATTCTTGACAGCCAGTAGCTAGTTCAGACAAAGGAATGTAGGTCCTCCTAATCCAACGTTAATATGACTTAGCATTAAAAAAAAATCACTATACACCTTAGGGCAATAAATTGAGGTATTATTTATTTGACATATTTACATACTTACAAAATTGTTTTTATCCAATATGTCATCCTGCATAGTATCTGAAGAATGAACATCATATTCTGGGAGTAAAAAAATCCAAGTTTTTAAATAATTTATACATAACCCAACATCTCTTGGGTCACAAAATACCAATTTGGCTTCAGAGAACACATATACCGGTTTCGGGTTTTTTGTAGTTGAGGAACAAAGTAAATTCAACAACATATTAAAGTAATTTAGCTGACCCTGAGTATATCACGAATTTGCATAATTTTTGAAGACATGCATATAATACTTTCCTTAAACTTAGAATTGCACTACCATTTGGCTGTATATTCAGTCATCTCGATTTTCTACCTCATTAATCCTTGAGATAAAAAGGAACAGAGAATGGAGAAGTAGTAAAGAGACCAGGAGGGGAAAACTAGAGACTACCTGAAGCTTTCCAACTGCACGAGTCCGTGGCAAAGCTCTGGGTCCAGGGTTACGTGACAAGCTTATTAAGAGGAGGGTCTTGAACTGAACCATCTGAGAACCTTGTGTCAACTGAGGTTACATGACTCTTCCTGCATTTTTCCTGTCGTCTTTGACACTACTTAATTAAAAGTGTACCAGCTGAGAGAATTCAGTTATTACTTGAGCACTTCAGAAGAAAAACGTATTGTGGCCAGAAGTAAAGAGCCGTGTTAAAGTCTGGTTTTCCTGAGAAGCTTGAGGGACAAAAAAGCAAAGACCCCTGGGCTGACGGATGACCTGAGTTATCTTATGCCAGCACAAGGAAACCCTGCCTGCCTGCCGCTGCCAGGGAGTGAACAAGATCACACGTTACTCTTCTCGCCCGAGTACAACAAAGAAAGCTAACAATGAAAAAACAAGCCTGAGGTTGGGAATACAGCATGTGTGCAGGCAGTCACGCTCAGATGCCTTTCAATGGCCGAGAAAGGAATCCAGAGGCCGGAACCAGATCACATGTGCCCTTCCCGGATCCAGAGAACGGAAGGCTCAGCAAATTGGCAGGAGCCGGGAGATCACTTGGCTTCCTTCACCCAAGTGGCAGAAGAAGTGAATAACTGGAGAAATGTGGGAAAACTGTCATCTGAGGGAGGTCCGTTGTTGTGTCCTTAAAAACATAAAATATTTGCGACTTGCTAAAATAAAACAGACATTCCTTAGGATCTATAAAATTCGCTATAACAGGAGGGAAAGCAGCAGAAATATGGTAGGGGCACCCTTCATCCGTAACTGTGTTTTCTCCTCAGGCCAATGCCGCAATAAAATACTGTTAGCTAAGAGTACCTTTTTAAAAATAAAGGAGAAAAGTACATGGTAGAGAAAAGCTCTTCTTTATTAACGAGATGGAGGAAACATAGATAGACTGTTCCACAAATAGCAATAAAAGAGGAGAGAAAAGTATTCGATCCCTATTATGCCACAGCAGCTGGTTACAAGTCTTTTCTCTCTCTCTCATTACTTTGAATGACAAACAAGTCTGAATTTCACCAAACCACAGTTGTGAAATTAATGCTTCTCATCCTCAGGTAAAAAATAGCACGGATCAATTAAGTACTCAAAACAATACAAAGAAACCGGTACATGTAATGACAGTGCAGGGTAAGAGCTTTGATACCCTTTATAAGATTGTGCTAATTCTGGTCCATCTAAAGACTTGTATAGACGAGTAAATAAAAATTAAGTTACACTTAGGTAAGAAACTGTCTTCAAAAAAGTTATATGAACTTGCATATATAGAGTCCAAAAGTATAAGACAAAACTATTTAAGTTTTGATTTATAGAAATTCAAAAACGGTAAAATATATTATTTGGGGGAAAAAGAAGCTTTCACTAAATACAAACACAATGAAGTAGATAAACCAGAATGAGTATTAAATAGTTTCACTGAAAACTTCCATAAAGAGTAAAGGCAGAATGGCACCAGGTTAGAAAAGCAGTGTTTAAGGCAAACTAAATATTAAGTAACCTTAATTAAAATAAGAGGCGTACAATCCCATAAATAACAAAGCAATTCCTCTGAACACTTTCTCTACAACGGCTGAGAAAACACGAGTAGAAAGAGAAATAATGGCCAACATCAGAGTTTACTTGGAAATACTGGATAGTATTACATGAAAATAACCCAAATGTTTCTGATGTAAAATACACTTGAATCATGTGCCGCTTAGTTGTCCCACAGCCACGGCAAACAAAACCCATCACGCCAACGTTTGAGTGTAAATCTGTGAAATGCCAAAACTTACTTTGAAAAAAATCTTTCCTTTTTTAGACTATGTATGTGTGTACATGATAACACCAACAAAATTATCAATTTCATTATTTTGGCCCATGTAAAAAATATGCACAGAAATGCAAACCATCTCCCTGCAAGAAGGTGTCTCAGGGTCAACTATGAGCACAGGGCTCAGTGTCTGACCTGAGATCACCTGCACACACAAGAAGCATCAAAAACTAAGAAGGAAGAGATTAATCTTGAAATAGAAGAAACAATGACACGTTCTTTAATGAGTTAAGTCTTCTTAACGAAAAAAATCAAGTACATATCATTAAGTTAAATGTAGCAGGCACATGAATTTGCACCTTATAAATTTGGTATATCAAAGTATCTTATAAAAATATTTATAGATTTTCTTTTTTAAGAACTGTGGTACACGAAATGACACGATCAAAGAAAGGATCTGTTTCTTTTCATCTACTGGAATGACCCCGTGCCTTTCTAAAAAAGAACAACCGCAGCGCACAAACTATCAAGACGGCTGCGTTCACTGAAGCTGTCCACTTAGGGGGGAGGTACAAGGTCTAAATACCGCCAGGCCCCAAGCGAAGGAGTCTGCGTGCCCGGGGCGAGCGTTCCCTCACACGGTCCTGGGGGGCAGGCGCTGTCTATACATGCCGGCAAGGGCTTTGGCCGCACTGTAGATCATCTGTCGCCGAGACATGCCGGTGAACGTCCTGTGCCAGTCAGTCCGGGTGACATTTACTAAGCTCTTTTCCAGAACTTCACCCACCGTCACCAAAAGGCCTGACCACCTCAGATGGTAGTCTTGGGGAGTGAGACTTTGAGCCTATGGAAAAAGGAAATTTATCAATCTATAATACATTTTAAAAACGACTGGACCTAGCTCTGACATTCCAAAGTCTCTCAGATTACTTTTACTACAGATGAGGACAAACCCGGAGAAGCTATGCGAGCAGCTACAGGAAGGGACCAGGCTACAGAAGAACCTAGAACAATGCTGCACACACCTCCTGTGTTTACTGTCCACAGTAAGCTCATTCTCTTGCTCACATGTCATGTCAGCCCTAATCGAACGACTCCAACAGAGCTCAGTGTCCAAGGGTTGAGGTCTCAGTGCCAGTCAGTGTGTTGTTCCAGGTTAACAAGCTGGGTGGTGAGAGAGCGCACCTTCCCGTCCTTTTCCACAGTCCCTCGCTCATCAGTGTGCTCTTCGGAACCTTTCCACCATGTCAAGTTTCCATTTACACGTTTCACTTATAAAGTGTCTAGTCTGGGGCATGTCTGAGGATCTAACATTTTATCAGCAGGTCTGATTTTTGCTTTGTCACTACACACATACCCTTCTCATCCCGATTTGCTAACAAGTTATCGCTGTGGTGATTTGTAGCAAATACATGTCAGTTCTGTAGAAATACTTTTTTCTTCTTCAATAGGTTTTGAACTGTGTGAGTTGATGAGCTGTTGCTTGAACCATCAGGCCGTTTCTGGCATAAACCTATCGTGGCTAGGCTACAATATCGGTGATACCGGGACTTACAATAAAAAATATACTTACACATGACCACTGAACAATGCAGGGGTTAGGGACAGTGACCACCTGGTATAGTTGAAAACCCACATATAACTTGTGATTCCCCAAAAACTTCACTACTAAATAGCCTACTGTTGAGAAGAAGCCTTTGTAATAACAGAGTCAATTAAGACCCACTTTGTACCTTATATATGTACACCATATGCTTACAATAAGGTAAGCTACAGAAAAAAATGTTAAGAAAACCATAGAGAAAATAAGTACTGTACTGTAGAAAGTCTGCGTGTAAGTGACCTGTGCAGTTCAAACCCATGGTGTTCACGGGTCAACTGTGCTTGGTCATCCCATCCCCTCCCAACTCAGGGGAGGGAGGGAGGCTGCAAGGTGACCAAGTAACCACGGGCCAGATGTACCAATCATGCTTATCGAATGAACTCCATAAAAACCCAGAAGGATGGGGCTGTGAGAGCTTCCAGACTGGCGAACATGTGGAGATCGAGGGAGAGGGGCGGGCTGGGAGAGGGCATGGAAGCACTGCACCCTCTCCCAGTACCTTGTCCTCTGCCTCTCATCCATCTGTTTCTGACTTGTATCCTTTTGTAACAGGCAAGCCATCTAATGAGTCACCAGGCTTTCTGAGAAGGAAGGTGTTATGAGAACCAACGTGCGGCAGTGGGGCCAGAAGCAGAGGTGATAACCTGGACTTGGCCCTGGTGTGTGAGGTTGGGGAGGGGCTGTCTTGTGGGACCGAGTCCTTACCCTATAGGATCTGACACTATCTCCAGGAAGACAGTGTCAGAGTGGAGCTGCAGTGTATGATACCAGCTGGTATCCTAGAATTGCTGGGTGGTGTGGAAAACCCCTCCCACACACTAGAAATGGGTAGGAGACCTAGTTAGTAGGTGTCAGAAGGGGTAGCTGGCTTGCACAGCCATGGCTCATAGAAACACGTAGCTTGCCAAGAACAAAGATGAAAAATGAGGGAGGAAGACCGTCTGGTTGCGGGGCGGCCACCACTTGCATGGAACAGCATCTGGGATGTACTCGGTTACTAAAAGGTCAAGTTACCAGTGAAAATTAGAGATGGATCCAACTCCTGGGAAGCTGATTTCTTGGAAACCCAAAGAAATGCAAACTATTAACAAAAAGGCACAATAGTCCCTTGGTGGTTGTTCTCTACCACAGCTACACTCTAAAAGAAAATGGTGAGTCCAGCCTTGATGCTGGGCCCAACTCGACTTGTCTGGCTTGGCTTATGCCACTAGCCTCAAGGCCACCCTCTCCAAGGTACAAGTTATGCCCGGACAACACAAAGAACCTCTCAGACCTCTGGTCACTAAGAAGGTGGTCAATGGAGAGGGAAGACCTATCCCTTGTCCCTCTTGCTGGAAATACAAAGACCTGTGCACACAAGCAGAGACAGTGGCCAAGAGTGGAGAAGAGAGGTTTCAAGTCCCTCGAGCTGCACTACCAGGCCTACTGGTGAAGCTGTGATGAGAGCTACAATTAGAAAGTGAAAATGGAAGGGTTGATTGGGTTATGGAAGCTGAATTGTTTCAGCAAGTTTTATGTGAAGGTGTCTCCTTGACTTGGATTTTATGTGCAAATGGTGATCATGTCTGTTTGGGGAATAGGTGCCCTGCCTATTATTGTAAAACCATATCCTGTGGATGAGCTCCAAATAGAGTCTAGCATTAGGGGGATAAAAGTACAGATCGAAGTACCAATGTGTAAGGAAACCGTTAGGTTTGAGCAAGCTTTATGTGAAGTTTTTTTTTTTTTTTTATCTGATTGCATTTTGGGCATGGACACTGTAATCACTGTGGAAAGCTTCCCCAGCCTAGTGAAGGGCTGTAAATTCACCCTTCAAGTATCATTTATTGGCCATGCTATACAGTAACCAGTAGGACTGGCTGAGCCCACACTGTGAGGCAGAAGCTGTGAGCTGGCAGTGACAAACTCTGTGCCAGTCCGATGTGGAGCTTAGACTGAGGCTTACGGCAGAAATCTGAGTGCCATCCAGCGACATTTCCTGGGACTCCGGAGTAGCATGTTTCCATCTGAGGGGCATTTACTACCTTGCTACCAGACTATTAGTTAAAGCCACCCCGTTCACTGAAGGACATAAAATGATTTTGAAATGTGAAATACGCATAACGTCTAGGATGATATTGCAGAATCCCTTAATAGGACAGCAGTGCCCAGGAAAAGTTCCTAATATGGAAATGGTTTACATACAGGATCATGATGCCTAGGGAGACAGTCATGACCAGGGCCCCTCTTTTCCTCTAGGACTCACTTTGGAGCCATGGGAAAAGCTGTGAGAACCAACTGCCATGTAGACCGTGCCCTATGAACAACTCTCAACTGAAGAGCAAAGAGCTAGCTGCTTGGTCCGTGGATGGCAGTTCCACAGGTGAGGGGACAGTCTATCTGGAAGGCCATCACTTGGACAGAAGAAGGTAAAAATGAATCAGCTCCATGGGCTAAAATGCACACTATTTTCTCAGCATGATTGGGGGTTTTACCAGTGTTTTTTTTTTTTCCTGTTTCAGTTTTTACTGACTCAGGGCAGTGGCCAATGGTCTGACCATATGGTCGGGCAGGAAGGCACACTGGATATGTTACCTATTAAAAGGTTGCCCATGTGGGGCACAGCCCTGTGGAAATGAATCTGAGGGGTGCAATGAAGCAGGACAGGATCCCATCAGAACTTCTTCCAGGTTTGGAAGGTGAGTGGAATGGACAAACAGATACCCCTGTGTTAGATGGCTACCTGGGTCTACAAAATGAGTGGATAACTACAGAGGTAGGCTGAATCTAGACAGAGTCCTCTTGCATTCTCTGAGACAAAAAAATGCCAATATGAACTGTCTCCCAACCGGCGACAGAAAGCATGCAAATGGTTATGCAGCACGTTCCCTGCTGGGAAGACCATAAACACAGACGACAAAGGAGACTGATGGTGACAGCTCTGGGGGCTACAGATGGGCCTTGGCAGGAACAGACGTTGACTTTGGATGGAGCTTTCCTTACTAAGGGGTAGGTGCAAATGTTCAGACAGCCTAACAGAACCTGAATAGAAGATACTGTGCCAATTTGGATGGCTGAGCGTTTCTCCAGAGCAAGGAACACACCTGACAGCCCGTGTCTAGCAATGGACACGATGGACAGAGATATCCTCCTTCGAGAACGAGTTTGGTCCAGAAGAGAAAGGGGCAACAGAAACACAGTTGTCTGAAAAGCTGCAGGTGTAGGCATTTAGGTGCCGGCTCACATGAGTGTAGGACTGAGCGTGAGTGGGATGAAAGAGATGAAAAGCTCTCTTTTCCTGTGGATGTGGGGCAGGGGGCAGACGAGGATGATGGTCTCACGCTGCAATTCTGGCCAAGGGAGGGTGACCCTGGTATAGTGACTTGTTCCTTCTTCCTTAGATCACTTCAGCTTTCCATTCCCCTGTTCGATGTTGCAAACACAGACGTGGAAACAGGGATGACTCCTAAGCAAGAAACTCTAGGTATGGTTTCAAACCTGACCTTACAAAGTTCCTAAGGGCCTACGGGGCAGGAGGTGCCTGCACTCTCTGTGGCAAAACTGGGTGACAGGGAGTGTGGCTACACGTACCAGTGGTGGAGACAGCCCACCATAGGGAGGCGTCATTTTGTTGCATCTCGCTTTACCGCGCGTTGCTGGTACTGCACTTTTTACAAATGGAAGGTGTGTGGCAACAGTAAGCAAGTGTATTGGTGCCACATTTCCAACAGCGTTTGTCAGTCTCCTAAATACGTAATTCTCACAATGTTTCCAACTTTTTCATTATTTGTTAGTGATCTGTGATCGATAATTACAACTTGCTCGATGCCCAAATGAATTTTTTTAGCAGTCATGTATTTTTTAATTGAGGTATAAACATCATATTGTTTTTTTAAATATAATGCTAATTTGGGATAGAGGCAAATAAGACGGGAAGTAATGGGAGGAATAATTCCAGAAAAATAATCACTAAGTAGAAAATTAAACTTGCCAGTTTTACAAGAGCTTTCTGAGAGAATAAATACTATTTTATCAATATGGGAAAAAAATAAATATAATGCTATTGTACGTTTGACAATATAGTGTAAACATAACCATCATCTGCACTGAGAAACCAAAAACACATTTCAGATGCGTTACTGTGACACCAGCTTTATCTGAGGTCTGGAAGCAAACCTGCAAGATCTCTGTACCTCTGTAACCTCACCTTGTCTGAATACAAGTGGACTGAGTGGATGTACTTGCTAGACTACTACGGCTGCCTCCAAAGCATGCCAGCAGATGCAAGGGAAAAAGTTTCAGTATGAAAAGGAAAACAGGGTAAATAGTAGCTATGGGTAAAGGAACGAATTAATGGGTTATCCAATGAGGGAAACCAAACATTATGCTAACACCTCAAAAGGCCAGGGCAAGAGCTAACACTGGCTCTGAGCTCCATTATACCGCAGGCCTGGAAGGGTAAGGCCACCACACCCGGTTTAGGAAGCCAACAGAAGACTACAAACCTGAGTGACCTCTCCCTGTGGACATTCTGACAGGACGTGATGACACACTAGATAGTTAATTATTACTGAATGGGATTCTAGTAATGTGCAAGTTGTCTTAAACCTTCGTGGTGGTTTTGCTATAAGGAATTTGTGTTTGAAGACCAGGCGGTGGACATGTAATACTGTGGTTTATAGTAAGAAATACATATTGGATCTTGGACCCCAGTTTTTGGCACAGTGCTCCTACCATCCTTGTAGTTTCTTAAGGACTGAGAACCACAAAGATATCTTTTGTTAATCAGGTTGAAAGCCCGAACCTATGGGCTTGGTAACATGCCTCCATAACCTACTCGCCATAAAAACCCACAAGGATGGGGTTGGGAGAGCTTCTGAGTCAACATGACAAATCTGGAAAAGTGGAGGGTCCAGCCAGCATGGAACCTCTGTCCCCCTGCCCCATGCAGTTCTTCCATCTAGTCATTCTGGAGTCAGATCCTTTTATAATAAATCCATAATGGAGAAAAAGTGGGTTTCCTGAGTTCCAGGAACTTGTTAGAAAAGATGAACTAAAAAGGAAGATCAAGACAAAAGATAGGAATAATTAAGGGAACCAAAATGGTAGATAACGAAAAGTGGATATAAAACCAGAACTGGTAAATCGTTTTTCTGCTGTTAGTAGCACAGCACAATCATAAAAACAAAAGAGGAAATTAATGATTAAGGTTGCCAAGTATTATCTTTTCAAAGACAGCTGGAAAACGAGGAAGGTACTCAACCTGAAAGAAATTGGAAAGCAAAGAGAAAAAGCTGAAAGGGGAAAGAATTAAGAAGCAAAATCAAAAATGTATATCCAGTGAAAAATCTAACAAAAGCTTTTTTTGTTAAAACAGTATTTCAATAATGAAAAAGGAGAAAACCAACCTGTTGTACAAATTCCAAAGGCACTGGTGTGGCCTGGGTAAACGTTTCAAGGTGAATGCCATGGGCAGGATCTTCAACTATCAAACAGCCAATGTCAAACCACCTACAACGGGATGGATGAGGATTAAGTTGTTGATGTGCCATTAAAAAAAAAAGTTACAGTGAATAGAAAAAACTAACCCAAAAACTATTATCGTTCAAACAGGAAATGTTTTTCTAATCAATTTTCAAGAAAACAATCCATAAGAATAATATATAAAATTACCTATTAGCTTAATTCCAAGAGGAGGGAGGACACTTGGTAAAATATGAGAAATTTTACATTACCATCTCCATCGTTAATACGTAGCTGATTTGCAAAGTTAATAGCAGATTAAGCTCATTGAGAGGAAATAAATCTTCTCATTTTTGATAATCAGTCTTGAAAAACACTTCAAGAAAACTTTCTCCTATTTAAAGTTACTCATAAATTACAAAAATACATTTTATAATTGCCTTAAGTCATCTGTAACACTACCAGCATTTTAGATAACTAGAATTATGCAACCACCAGATGCCATGAAATCATAAGCCTGAATAACAAGAGGATATATAGAGCAAAAAAAGTTCACTATTTTTAAAAATATGTAGATCTAATAAAGTGTGATGGAAGAGAAAATGAATTAGGTAACTTCTATTTACATATTTAAAGAAACAGCAAAGTAAAATATAGAGTAAGTTTTGCTGAGGATTAAAATGATCAGGCATTACATTCTTAGTATTCATATCCTAAAATCTGGTTTCAAAATAACATTAAATGACACTCTTTATTTGGCATACTCATCAGTAACTTGTGTATAACTGTAGTGACTGTTAGGCAAGCACTTGCTGAAAATGAGACTCACTCAAGGTAAAAGTCCCTTGGTGATGCTGGTGAAGACGCATTAGAAGAACTACAAGGTCCTCTTTGTTATCTAAAATTCCATCAGGCTCTTGAGCATGTCAACAGGGATGTGGCTAAAACTGCAACCAAGATCACGCCCTTGGAAACCGCCTGCATTTCTTTCAAGAGTGCTATTGGCCAGGGAAACTTAGGGTCTTCCTCCTCTCCCAAATACTATCCTTCAAGAACTCCAAGGGCACTCCCCACCACACATTCATGGACAATCACCGAGGATCCCTCTCCAGGTAGCTGCTAAAATAACCAATCTCATGTAGCTGCCATTTTGACTAAAAAAGAGCTCAAGAATTGTGATTCCAAGATACTTGAATACTTTTTACCAGCAAAAATCTCAAAACAGAACGTGGGAACCGCCACTCTATTTTACAAAGACCACCTACCACCACCAGTCAGTTCACACACAAAAAAAGACATTTTAACACAAAACCTAAGATTTCTGAACTTGACAGGTTAATCTCTGAATAAGGATAGTCCATGCTTACACGGGCTTTTGTCCAGGCATGGTACAGACCATGTTAGTTTTCCTCACATAACATGAACTGATATAAAATTCATCAGAGAAGTATGTCTGTACTGGCTCTACTCTTGGTTTTTAGGCGTCAACACATTTTTTCGACTGACTGGCTCTTCCTGGATGGGTATCTTCCCAGCATTTATTTCCTACAGGACCAGGACCACAGCAGAGAGAAAGCAGGAACTGTCAAGTGGTTTGATCCTAGGTTTGCTATTTGCTCTGTATGTTCTCCCTCTCGGCTCGTCTGCACTTTCCTATCACAGCCTTTCCATCCCCTCCTCTTTAATCCACACTAGAAACCAACAGATTTCCTAATACTACAGTATCCCCTTGAACAATGTGGACATTTAGGTTGCCATGACCCCCTAGTGCCGTCCAAAATCTAACTTCTGACTCTCCAAACACATATAAAAGCCTACTGTTGACCAAAAGCCTTACCAATAACAGTCTATTAAAACATGCTTTGCATGTTTTATAGGCATCATCTACCATATTCTTGCAATAAAGTGAGCTAGAAAAAAGTAAGAAAATCATTAAGAAGAGGGGCACCGGGGTGGCTCAGTTACATGTCTGACTTCAGCTCAGGTCATGACATCACAGTGCACAAGTCTGAGCCTCATGCAGGGCTCTGTGCTGTCAGCACAAGCCTCATATTCCGATCCTCTGTCGCCCTCTCTATGCCCCTCCCCTGCTTGTGCTCTCTCTCTCTCTCAAAACTAAACACTTAAAAAATCATTAGGAAGAAAAAAAGGCATTTATAGTACTGCATTCTATCAGAGAAAAGCTGTGTAAGTGGATCTGTGCAGTTCCAATCTATGCTTTTCACGAGTCAACTGTTTTTCTATCCCTAATCTTCCTAAACGCCACTGTACTGGTTAAAAGGTAATTGGTAGGAAAAATGCCACAGCTAGCTACAATGGGGCAGTTTATGGCAGACCAATGCTCCCAATGAAAAGGTGGACGAGGTATGTAAACCCTATATGTAACCAAATTAAAGAGCTGTAAAAGCCAGGAGGGCAAAATGGAGGACCGCTCTGGATGGGGAAAACCTTCAAAGTGAGGTGAAGACTTTCAGTTGGACCTAAGTACCACCTAACCTTAATTCAGCAACTCGACTAGAAGTGAAGGAAGCTCATTCATTAAGTCCACAGCATCTCCCAAGCAGTGGGGAAATTGTTAGACTTTTCTCTGGGGTGGGAGGTGCTCAGGACCTGTGACAATGCAGACAAGCTGGCATGCCACCTCAGTGAGCCCTGGCCCCTAGGACACACACACCAGCTCAAGCCATTTTGTGAAGGTGATGCCAGCATGGTATGTCCTGGGAACCTCCCAAGACTCCAAACACACATCTACACAAAGCCACGCCTTCAAGACTGAGAAAGGTAGGTGTTTTTGCCTAAATCACAAACTCCTATGCTTCAAACAAGAAAAAACTTAGAGCTACACAATCTAACGGATAAAGAGTTCAAAGTAATGGTCACAAAAATGCTCACTGGACTGGAGTGCGTAAACTCAAAACATAAAAAAGAACTAATCAGAGTTAAATACAATAACTGAAATGTCAGACTAGAAAGAAGAACAGATCTGTGATCTGGAAGAGAGGGTATCATAAAGCAAAGAGGCTGAAAAGCAGAAAGAAAAAAAATGAAGATACATAAAAGTGATCTCTGGAATAATATTAAGCATACTAACACTAGCAGGGTAGGGGTCCCAGAAGAGAGAGAAAGGAGCAAATCCTTCCCTGACCTGGGGAAAGAAATAAATATCCAGGTCAGAGAATCACAGCCTGAAGTAAGATGAACCCAAGGAGGTCCACATAAAAAACATAAATAAAATGTCAAAAAATAAGACCGAAAATCCTGAAGACATCAAGAGGTAAACCAGTTATATACAAGGGAAACCTCATAAAGCTCTCGGATTTCTCCACACAAACTTTGCAGAAAAGAAGGAAGTGGCATTATAATCACAGTGGAGGAAAAAAAAAAAAAAAACCTACAGTCATGACTATTCTACCGGGCAAGGGTAAGTAGTTCATTACCACTAACCCAGGCTTGTAAGAAATGTCACAGACTTTTCTAAGAAGCAAAGGCCACAGAGATAACACTATAAAGGAAAAAAATTTACGGGTAAAAGCAAACACACAGCAAAGGGAGTAGATCAATCACTTATACAACTGCAAAGGTTAAAAGGCAAAAGTAGTAAAACCATATTTACATTAATTAAGGGATTCATGGTAAGATGTAAAATACGACATACAGAAAGGGTGGAGGGATGAGTAAAAATGGAGTTTTTGATTGGCGTAAGTTAAGAGACCGTTAACAGACTGCTATATAGGTAAGGTGTTATATAGAAACCTTATGGTAACTACAAACCCAAAACCTCTAATAGATAAAAAAAATAAGGCTATGTATAACACAACAGAAAGTCATCGGTCATAATGAAAGAACGACACAACTACAAAACAATAAAATGTCTAAATGCTCCAATCAAAAGACATAGGGTGACTACATAAAAAAACAAGATGCATTTATATGTGGCCTAAAGGAGACTCACGTCATACCTAAAGACACATATAGACTTTTAAGTCTCTATGTCTTTTTTAAATAAAAAAAAATTCCACGCAAATGGACGTGAAAGAAACCAAAAAAAAACTGGGGGAACAATACTTAAACCAGACAGACTTTAAAACAGACGGTAATGAGAGACAAAGAAGGGCAAAGAAACTGTATTTCAAACAATATATATTACCAAGCTATACTCATCAAAACAGTATGGTATTGGCATAAAAACAGACACACATCAATGCAACAAAATAGCTGACAAACCTACACACATGGTCAATTAAAATTAATTTACGACAAAAGACCCAAGAATATACAATGGGGAAAGGAGAGTCTATAGGATAAATGGCGCTGGGGAAACTAGACTACTGACACCATACACAAAAACTCAAATGGATTTAAGACTCGAACTTAAGACCTAAAGCCATAAAACTCCTAGAAAACAAGAGAGAGTAAAGTGCTTGCTATCAGTCTTGGTGGTGATTTTTTAGATTGGACACCAAAAGCAATGGCAACAAAACCAAAAATGATTCAGTGGGACTGTATCAAACTAAAAAGGTTCTACAGAGCAAAGGAAACCATCAACGAAATGAAAAGGCAACCTACTGAATGGGAAAAATCATTTACAAATCCTTTATCTCGGAAGGTATTAACATACAAATATATTAAAAACTTCAAGAGCACAAAAACCAAATGATTAAAAAATGGGCAGAGGCTCTAAATAGTTTTCCAAAGACATACAGATGGCCAACATGTACATGAAAAGGTGCTCAAAACCACAATGAGATCTCACCTTACATCTATCGGTATGGCTATTACCACAAGTCAAAAAAATAACAAGTGTTGGCAGAGATGTAGAGAAAAATCCCTTGATGAGAATGTAAACTGGTACAGCAGTATGAAAACAAGATGGAGGTTCCTCAAAAAATTCAAGCATATGATCCGTCAATTCCGAGTATTTATCTGACGGAAATGAAAACTAACTTGAAGAGATAGATGCACCCCTCACCAATGTTCACTGCAACAGCATTTACAATTACCAAAACATGGAAGCAACCTAAGCACGTCAGTGGAAGAATGAAGAAATTGTGGTATATACACACACACAAACACACACACTATTCAGCCATGAACAAAGAAGGAGAATCTAAAGGAAATAAGTCAGAGAAAACAAATACTGCAAGATCTCACTTATACATGGAATAAAAAAAAACTCACAAAGAATAGACTGATGGTTAGCGGGGGGGGGGTGGTTAAAATGGGTGAAGGAGGTTAACAGGTATCAACTTTCAGTCATGAAATAAGTCGGGATAAAATATATAGCACGGTGACTATAGTTAATACTGTACTGTGTATCTGAAAAATGCTAAGAGAGTAGATTGCGAAAGTTCTCATTACAACAAAAAAAAATTTTTAATTAAAAGAAAAGAAGCCTCTTACTTGTCAGGTAGCAATTCTGCGATGAAGTTTTCTACTGACACAGCAATCTGTTTTTCATGGATCACTCCAGTTCGACGCAAACTATCTATCCGTTCCTGGGCACCCTGAATGACAACGGCACAGGTTAGAAGCCATTTCAAGTTACTCAGTATTCTATATACTAATTCATGGTTACGTAAGTAATATATACATCTACACCAAACACACCTATATACCCACTGCATATATCCAAAGAATACAGAAGTATAAACAGTATAAGAGTCCAATCATGTTCTCCTCCATATTAACGTTTACAGAGCACTTTCCATATACACTATTACTTTGGTTGTTACTATAAAATGGATTATTTTTACATTAATGTTCTAATTGGTACTAATTGTACTAATATGAAACTGTGTGCTACTTCTTAATGTTGATCTGTCAAGAGGATATCTTACTGATAAATCTTTTTTTAGTCCTAGTAGTTTTTATTCAATTTGCTCTTCAGTTACCTAGGTAGGCAATCCTATCAACAGTAAATGTTTTTCCCTCTTTGTTCTTATTTCCTTTAAATATAGCCTTAAAATAAGCACCAAAATGACGGTTGATGTATTTTTAACTGCAAATGGATATACTGCACCAAGATTTATTCAGGAAAATGCCATTTATGCAACAAAACTGAGGGGCTGACAATGCTACATAACTCAATATCATCAATACATATCTTACGATACAAAACTACAAGTTTACAATAAGGTTGCTGTTTACCTACTTTCATCTTAATTACTTCATAAACAGTGATAAGGGAAGTGACAGGAAATGTCTAAACAGTTAGACAAATGTGTTCTAATTTTTAATAAAACTTGCCATGGAGAATACATTAACCTATTTTTACTATGGGTAACAGAGCTAAGTAGTGATTAAGAAAAAGTGGTCAATGCTTATCAAATGAAAATTTAAAAGCAAGAGCACTTCTACAGACAACTGAACTGATTTTAGAGACAACAGAAATAAAGTGATAACTGCAAGAAAATGGGTAAATCAATTTAAGACATTAGCTTATAAAGATGGATGAAAGAATGAACGAAACTGTAATAGTACCAAGACTGTATTTTTGCTTACTCTTATCTCTCCAGTACCTCACATAGTGTCGAACTACATGAAAAAATAAAGGAAGAAGGGTTTCTTAAAAAATTTTATCACTCATGTTAATCTTAATAGTGTAAATTTTCTAGTAACAGTGAATGAGGAGGCACCTATTGGATATGAAAGAAAACCTAAGAGATGTTAGACTGGAAAATGTAAATTTGCCCCAGTTATTCCTCCCGAGGAAGTTAGTTATGGTTAAATTCTGATTATGAATAAGTTTAAATAAATGTTATTTTACTGTTAACTCAGTAAAAACTATTAGGAGATTCAGCCCTCTTGGAAGAAGGTATCTCAGCTATGCACAACAAAATATTCCTAGATTTAATGCTTTCAGGAAAATAAACTTGTTCATTTTTTTTACTTTCCTACCACATAGGGGTTTGTATTTCACAAGGAACACAAAGAGAGGGTTATATGTGCCTCTCTTCTCCCCTGACGTTAAGTATGGCATCTTCTGGAGTCACAAAGACACTTTAAGCAGAGCCCCCATCCATGTTTTGAGAACACATTTTAACTTCATTTTCAGAAGTGTAAGGAATCAAGAATTAGGTACTTTTGAGGCCACAATGAAGTAATGATCTCAAATGGAAGCAATCCACAAAAAGGCCACCAGAGCTTACTGTGTACTCTTAAGAGCTTCTACTAAGCAATTTGGTTTAATCAAAATTCCATACTTCTAAAATGCATGTGGATTTTTATCTGTATCTGTTGAAGAGAAGTTATAAAACAGTGGTCATAATTATTGGCTTTTCCATACAATTAATGGTTGGCATACATGCTTCAGAAGCTTCCTAATTTTAATTACGGCAGGTTTATTTCCTGAAACACTCTCGTGTGCTTAAAGGAAAACTTGGGTTTAGCTGAGAAAAGTCATTTAATTAAAATCTGATGGAGAGTAAAAAAATCTGTGTTGAAATTTTAAATTCTAGGATTCTACATTACTTTTCTTCTCATTAGCTCCCTCTGCTGTTTGTGGGGAAAAAATAGTTGATAAATTTATGAAGGATTTTCCTATGTATCAGTTTCTGTGAATTTTGATTTTAAGCTTCTTATTAAATATTATGGAAAAGAAATCTGTATGTCTGAAGGGAAAAAAAACAATAATAAAAATGAATCTGACTAGAAAAATCACAACATACTGAGCTATTAATATTACCTATTAATATTATCTAAAAGATGAAGCTTTTCTTGCAGAAAAAAATTTCCATAAGCCTTTCAAAAACAGCACCTAATGATTTTAAGTATCTTCTTTTGAGACAGAGCGAGCACGAACAGGGGAGGGGCAGAGAGAGAACCCCACGCAGCTCTACACTGTTAGCACAGAGCCTGATGCAGGGCTTGAACTCTCATGGGAGAACCAGGAAATCATGACCTGAGCCGAAAACAAAAGTTGGCTGCTTAACTGATGAAATCACCCAGGCACCCCAATTTTAAATCTCTTCTGTGTAATAATATTTGACATGACAAAATATTTCAGACCCATGTTTTAAAAACCATGAAATTTTGAGTTATAGTCCAAATATCACAAGGTGATTGATCTTCAAAAATTATTAATGACCTATCAAGCTGAGAACTCTGTCGGTCCTTTTTCAGTATTGATGAGAACAAACAAGATTTTACTTCATCATTATGTCATTTGTAGTCCCGACACTGAACACAGTAATTTGAACCGTCCCTTCAAATGACACTCCAGAGCATTTTATGTTCTGGGGCAATGTACCACATGAACATTTAGTGGGGAGGAGGTAGGTCTCATTTCCCAAAGGGAAAAGAACAGAGCCTCTCAAAGGCTGAAGCTGAATTCCTTAAAGCTCTTGGGCTCTCCTGAGACCCTGCAAAATGTGTGTGTCTCCACAGAGGTACTTCTAGACCAGTCTTAAGACCACTGTGTGACTGTGGAGGTACAATCAAGGGATAGTGATGGGTGGGGGGCAGCTAGAGTGCTCTTAAGTGAGCTTAAAAAATGTCTACTCTTCTCATGAAACCGACAGGACGTTAAACCAAAACTGAAAGCAGATCCCACAATGAAAATGTCTTGTGTATCAGACTGCTTACTTGAGAAAATTAATAATTTTAAAAAACATACCCTAGAATTTTTAGTTCTGATGTTTGCACTTCAGACATCTTGATAAAACTGTTAGATACTCACTTTGAAAAGCACCAAGCACTTTAAGAGTTCACATCTCTGAACCAAACCAAAATTCCTACTCCTGAGGAACTTAATTCTTGTGGGGACACATTCCGAAACACGAATACAAAACACAATGACACAGTGTATCAGAAGGTGCTGAGAACCACAGAAATAAAATGCAGGACAAAACAAGGCAGTCAGGACAAGCCTTGCGGTGCAGGCAAGATGTGCGTGAAGACTTAAAGGTTTAAAGAGCCTGCCAAGCACATATTGGAGGGAAGAACGTCCCAGACAGAGGAAAGACCTAGTGAAAAGGCCCTACAAAGACAAGCAGGCCAGGCAAGTATGAAGAGCAGCAAGGAAGCCACTGTGACTGGCATGAGTGAGTGAGGGGACGACCAGGAGTTGTAGCACCGAGAGAAGAAACAAAAGGCCACGTCAGCCAAACTGTGAGGGGCCGTGGAAGCCACTTAAGGAACGTGGGCTTACGATGAGTGAAATACAAAGTGTTGAAAAAGAGAGTGACGTGCTCTGATGTATGATATGAAAGGATTATCTGGCCACTCTGCTGAGAATGACCTAGAGGGCTACAAGGTCATTACTACCCTGCCAGGGTAACCGTAACAGCTGGATGGCCTAGTCAGAGAGGATGGCAAGATTCCAGCAAGGCACTGCAGTGGCGGTAGAGACGCGAGAAGTCAAATGCTGGCTGGACACACCATGAAGGCAGGACGAACAAGATTTCTTCATAAACTGAACATGGGGAAAGAGAGAAGGGTGACTCCAACATTTCTCACTGGGGAAGATGGAAAGATAGTGCTGCCATCAATCAAGAGAGATGGAGAAGGCTAGGGGCAGACTGGGAGGAAAGAAAAGCAGGTGGATGTTTGAGGCACTCAAGTTAAGATGTTGAGAAGGCAACTTTTACATAAATCTAGTTTACATGGGAGGTCTGTGCTAGAGACAGAAATCTGAAACTGTCAGCACACAGATGGCATTTAAAGCCATAGGACACCATGAGCTCACCAAGGGAGGGAATATAGATAAAGACAAAATCATCAGAGGGAACCAACAAAGGAAGCACAGGGGAATGAACAAATAGTGAGGTGGGGGAAAAACATGTGGAACCCCAGAAGTGAAAAAAACATTAAAGAAGCCTAAGTGTCTCAAAAGCTACAGACGGGTAAAACCAGATGGAGACCACTGGTGACCTGGCCAGCATTCTCTGTGGGGTCAGAGATACAGGATTAGCAACTCTTTGGAGAAGTTTTGCTGCAAAAAGAAGCACAAAATAATAAAAAAGTAAGGTGATAGATGATGAGTTAAATGAGATAAAAAATTTTGTTAAAATTTCTTTGGTTTATTTAAGGTGAGAAAAATATTTGCATGCTAATGACCTGTTCAGTATTCATTTGCTGTTGCACGTCTATATGCTGGTGGTAAAAAAAATGTATGAGAGAAAGGATAGGATTCTTGGAATTTTAATGTTTGAGCGAGAGACAGACAGAGCATGAGTAGGGGAGGGGCAGAGAGAGAGGGAGACAGATTCCGAAGCAGGTTCCAGGCTCCGAGCTGTCAGCACAGAGCCCGACGTGGAGCTCGAACCCACAAATCATGAGATCATGACCTGAGCAGAAGTCGGACGCTCAATCGGCTGAGCCACCCAGGCGCCCCCGGATTCTTGGAACTTGAATCCTCGCTAGCTTAACAAAACCAGCTCTAGTTCACAGGGAAGTGGACAGGTTTTACACAGATATAGGACAAGGTTTTGAACTGTAACAGGCCAGAAGACCAACTATAAAATTTAAATGGTGGTGTGAGTATGCAGTGGTGTGAAATTTCTCTTTAAAACAAGTCATTCTATCATCTGCCCCTGCTACAAACTTGATCACAAGATCCTATTCCTTCATTATGGAAAAAATAAGACCGCGTCTTCCTTTTGATATTAGTGCTAATGAGATTTTAAAAGTTTCTATACACTGAGGAGACCCTGAAAAACTCTGGTTATACACAGGTATTGTACCTATAAGGTAGGTGCCAGGTAGTCAGGTCTTTAAGACAAAGGAATTAAAAGGATGGAGAAGAGGAAGAATCAAGGCAAGGAAGCTGAGAAAAGCTTTCCAGATGACTGCTAAGTCCCTTCACCAAGTACAAGGCAAAAGGGACATTTGTAGGGTCAATCGAGATAGCACCTGCCTACTGGCACCCCATTAATAGTCGGGAAACTTTCAAATATATTAGACTTCCCCAAACCAGGAAGAAATACATAAGTATAAAGTATTATTTACAGTGAAGTAATAAAAAGCTTACAGAATTCAAGAGATACTATAATTTCAGTATAAAATGATAAATTACATGCTAACACTGGGTTAAGATCTCTCTTAGCACTAACTATTCTTTGTGTTCTCGACGTGTTTCCTCCCGTCCCATCATCGAAACCTACCCTTTCTTTAAAGTAAAATTACACAACGGTTGTCTAATTAAAAACCAAGACGATCAATATTTCAGAATGTAAAAAGCCAGTAGCACCATAAAGACCAAAGGATTACTATCAGAATTCTGAAAAAATTAGCTTCCAGTTTCTATATACTGAAAAAGTTTTCTATTACTCACTTTTAACCCAGCTGCATACCCGACCGGCTGTGGGGCAATATTGGACTGTCCAGCTTCCCCTATCACCACAGCTAAGCCAAAGACCTCCTGGAAGGCATCTCGGACGGCGGCAACTTTCACTTCTTTATTCGAGGTCACTACGATATCCAGTTCACCTCCAGATTCTACCAAGACAAGAAAAAAATTTCAACTTCAGATTAATGGAATTGTCCTAATTATTGTCATATGCCAACATTACATAATTACTACTAAGCTCACAAAATAATGCAAGACACAGATTATCAACTTCTTTATAGGCTGAGGAAGCTAAGACTGATAAGACCTTGCCAACAGTAACATAACAATTTTGCGATGATGTCAGGATGCAAACCTACGTCTCTCACACTCCGAAATCCTCTTTCACTATACCATCTGCTCTATCAGACACACTTTCACCCTCTAATCTAACAGCATCTTATTCCAAGTGTTTGGACGCAAACTACCAACTTTTCCTGACTTTTAAAAATGAGCATTTAATGCATTACCTGAGACAGTCTAATCTGCAGGCGGGAGATACTGCATACCTTCTCAATGTTCTGAACATCTCATCTGCCACAAATAGAGCACAACAGTTGTTTTCCTATGAAATGCTGTTCCAGGGTATATTAGTAGATACCCTTAAAACAGCCATTTTGTGATCAAATAAGCTTGAGAGATGCTCTACACATTTCTCTCTTAGAAATCCACAGGGAGGGGCACCTGGGTGGCTCAGTCGGTTGAGCGACCGACTTCGGCTCAGGTCATGATCTCACGGTTTGTGAGTTCGAGCCCCGCGTCGGGCTCTGTGCTGCCAGCTAAGTGCCTGGAGCCTGCTTCTGATGCTGTCTCTCCCTCTCTCTTTGACCCTCCCCCACTCATGCTCTGTCTCTCTCTGCCTCAGAAATAAATAAACATTAAAAAAAAAAAATTTTTTTTTAAAGAAATCCACAGGGAACATTAAGAGTCTCAGAAAACCAACAGTTAAAATTCATGGCTTTAACCCAGTACTTTCCATACTTTCCATCTGTTCATGGACTACTTATTTAGCATCTAATGACAGCTCCTACAAAGTCTTTCAGAGATGTCAATTTGGGAAATAATGTTTTAACAGCTATGAAAAAAGTTTAATTTTCTATTATGTTGCTCTATTAATTTCACAAGATTTCATTTTCTGGTAAGATTACACTTTGGATAAAACACACTGCCATTTTTAAGACTGCAAATCACAATGGTTTTCCTGCTTTCAGTTAACAAAGACACACACCTGTTATGCGTAAACTTCTGATACCATGAGGATGATGGAGTTCCAAGTCCTTCAACTAACTGAGCGATCACAGAAATTAAATACGTGGCTTGTGGAACCCAAGTTACACATTTAGGGTATGTTACAGAAAATGAAAATGAAGGCTGTTATTGACAATAAGGAATGTGTCAGAGTTGTAAAAAAGTTCTGCACTCAACAAGGGCTGCCATGAAACGTACTTTTTATCTAGAAAATAGTTTACATGGTGAGTCAACTTTTTTATCCTATGTCTCCATCATTAGAAGAAAAAAACAGCATATGCCATAAATAAATGGGTTATCTAGCTATAAATTGTACATCTATTATTGTCCTAATATGCAAGCATATAAGGAAATGGAAGTACCAACACATATAAAACTTGAAATCTAAAAAGGCAAAGAGCAATATGAAATAAAAATTCTGAAACAGTTTTAATACATCACTTCTAAAAACGGTGTTCCATTTACACAGGGTAATTTGATAAATACACCTAAATATTTTTTTAAAACCCCAATCTAACATTTTGTGACATACTGAGTTCAAAGACCTATTTCTAAACGCTGCATACTTTGCCACCTGGCGTTAATGGCTGTCACGAATCAAATACAAAGATCAAGAAAGCGGTTTGTATTGTAAAATATTTTGCCCCAGAGACAATGTTATGGTATGCCCTAATAAACATCTTGTGGAACAGCTGAAAATATTTTCAAAACATCTGGGCTTTTTATCATGAATCTTTCTTCCTATTTAATAGGATGATCCACAGATCCCATCTGTACTAGAGTTTCTTAAGTTACTAAAACCTAAAAGCATTGAGTCTCATAGGAGAGAACAAATACACTTTTTTTCCTAACTTTTTCTCCATGTGGCACCTATCTCTTGACTCTAGCTGAGTACCATTCGATTAAACTTCAGCTCAAAAGGCTTCTCAGCCTTTTTTTGATGAGCAGTGCCACCTTTAATAACGACGAGGAAAGTAATTTTAAGAATTCAGGAAGCTAAATTGTGTTAAAATCCATTTCTAATACTCTTGTGCCTTCTTGATACAAATGAAACTGTAATGATTTCTAGAATATTTCCGTAAAATTTTTTTTTTGAATTTTGTTAGAATGGTCTTGCTTTCACCGTCACTAAAAAGTTGGCTTTTTCACATCAGTTTTACTGCTTTTTATAGTTAACTGATTAAGACTATATATTACGTTACGATATTTGCTGGGAGACAATTTATTTGATATTTTCCCCTGCAACCCGACCCCTTTCGTTTTCTGCCTTTTTCATGATGCCACGCAGACCACTGGCCTGAAAAAAAGCCCAGGATGTGAGTCCTGACTTGATTAGCTTTGTCACCTCAGGGCAGTCAATGAGCTTGTTTTTTCACGGAAAAACATTTGCCACCTCAGGGGGCTTGTTGTTATGGTAAAATAACTGCTTTCACAGTCTAACACAGTACCTGTTAAAATAGCAAGAGCTTCAAAGATACTAATTGCTTTCCTTCCCTCATTCAAAACATGAGCTTGCGAAGAATATATATGATGCATTAATTATGTCAAACTTGATTATTATGAATACGTGAAATCAGTTATCTATGACAGGGTCCAATTTCTAAATCCTCTGGCAGTTACAAACACAAAGAACAATTCAGCTGATTTAATACTTGCTTCAATTTTCTATTTCCAGAGAAGCAAGTGGCTAAGTGTAAAAACAAATTGAACATGGGTTCAGTCTAGCTCCACCAAATTGTATACGACCTACGATAATAATCTCTCCTAACCGAGGTTCTTCATCTCCAACTTGAAGCAAATACTTACCCTGCAGAGGTCTTAGGACAAGTACTGCCTGGCAGAGCAACCACTTAATAAAGGATACTCATTCCAATTAGGTCCTGTCCTTTGACATTTACTAGCCAACCACCAAATATCAAGACTCCTGAAAGCTACTAACTTTTCCCTTGCTACTCAAAATCTCTATCCAAGTACCTGGTGCATGGCTCTGGCTTTTAAGTTGTTATCTTTAATAGAATTACTAATAATTGGTCACTGATCCTGCTAACGATTATGCTTGTTCACATATTAGAACATGTACCTTCAAAATTAAACAGCATGGAACATGTATGTCTATGTCATCTGTCTGGAGAATTCTTGGTAATGGGGATTCAAAGGTGGTTAAAATAACTTCCCCAACAGACCTGGTAATCAGACATTATTAGTAAATAGATCAACTCCCTCTAAAAATATTCCCAGGGTAAGCACAATCACTTAATTAAAATAGATGAAGTGGAGAATTATCAAAACCAAATATAAACAAAGCATCATTTCAAACGTCAACAGTGAATAAAATACAATTCGCACAAAATACCAACCACATTTACAATTAAAATACACTAACTGCGATTAAACTATACTATATGAATTCATATGGGTTTTACTCCTCCCAAAGTTGATTCTGTGGAGTTTTCAAAATGTATCTGTGACTAAGAAAAAGTTAAGATTGCCAACGCTAAGACTTATAATCAAGAACATAAGATCTCCAATGATTACAAGACTATGGGTCACAGTGAGTGGCTGACAAAGGCATATACTTTAAAACCATACGGCAGACGCAGCTCTATCTTAAGTACATACTGATATACGGAGCCATGCCAGGGTCCAACGTCGTAATCATACTTTCTACCGAATGTTTTGTTTTGTCAAGCACAGATTTCACCATGGGATTTCCGGCCACACCCTGCACAAGACAAAGTAATATATAAATGCCCATTCTAACTACAGAACACCTGACGGTGGAAGAAAACTTTTTTGAAGTTTCTGATACATGGTAGACCTGTGATTTTGTAAAATGTAAGAAAAACATGGTTATAGCAATGTCAAATTGCTGTTAAGATTTCAAAATGCTTACCCTCAATTTCTCTTCTTATCGCAGACCCACAGCAGTCTACAGACCACACTGGCCTGTATATCCACATGTGTATGTATTCATTTTGTGGATGTATATATTCATTCGTATTCATTTGAGACACACATACACACGATCATTTCTCTGTATGTACATATTCTTATTGCATTTCATTTCCACTTATTTATATGAAAGACTATGCAAAACTTATCCATTAAGGTCCCAAATAAAAACTGTAATGAGATGTCTCCATAAACTCATACTTGATTCCCTAACCAAAAAATAAAAATAGTAATGTTTCTCACCCTTATTCCCCACAAGTTACCTATTAATATGTATTACTCCGCTATGTTCTACTAACGTTTCTTTTTTCCTGCTTCTTGTTTGTTGCGTTCATCCCCAAATTCTCTCTTTTAACCCAGACCCATTCCTCTGAATTCTTACAACCACACTATTAAGCAGTAGGAACTAGGTCTGAGTATTCCCTTCTTATGCTATACTTCTCCCGTGGTAAGAGACTTCTAGGGAGAAGTGCCTCCTGAGATGGCATCTGACTAGCAGGCTTTTCCAATCTACCACTGAACTAACTGGAATCAGAAAAAAGTTGAGTTCATAACACATGCTATTAACAAAGGAAACTAGTAGTAATCCCTATATAAGGAAAAACCTTTAAAAAGTACAGAAGGATTTAAAAAAAAAAAAAAAGGAAGCTTAGAAAAATACCATCCCTGTGTAACATAAAGCTCAAATGTAGTAAATAAGTTAGCTACTTAGCAATTTAAAAATATGTTTAATATATAATTAAATTGTAGCCAAACTCTCCACAGAATACTGGGAGAAACTCTGTCAGAGTGATTCCAAAATTCATTAAGAGAAATAAATGCAGAAGACTAGTAAAAAAAAATTCTTAAGAGAAACCTGCAAACTTATAAAATTAAATACTGATAAATCACTGCAAAAGCAGGCACTTGGAAATGACCTTTCTATCTTACTCATCAATGAATATTCCTAATCTCCCTGAGCACAGAGTCAACTTTCAATAAATAATAGTATAATAATAAACAGAGTTAATAATAATCGAAATAGTGAGGTACTATTGCAGGGGCAGGCCAAACAGTGGAAGAGAAACAAGTCCAGAAAATGACATTAACACACAGTTGCGTAATTAAAATAAAGATGACGTATCAAAACACTGGGATACAATGTGGCCAGAGTCGAGTAAGTGGTCAGAAAAAAATTAAGTCTGACTTCTACTTCATGTAATAAAGTATCAGCAACAATAAACTGGTGGGTATAAAAAAAATGAAACCATAAAAGAATTAGAAGAAATCACAGAAAAACATTCATGATATATCGTGTTGGTAAAAGGTCATTTTTAACATTAAAAAATTAAAAAAAACATAACACTGACATGAAGAACTTCTGCAAATTTAGATTTTGTGTCAAAAAAGGATAATATAATTTAAATGTATGATAAAAATAGAGAAAACTGCAACATATGATGGCATATAATAAAACATTCTTACTACTTTAGGAGCTCTTATGAATTTTTGTTCAGAGACGAAAAATCATCCCAATTCAAAAATGGGCAAAGAAAAGGACTAGAGACTTAAGAAAAAAAAATACGATGGCAAAAAAAATCACATGAAAAAAATGTTCAAATCTGGTAACGAAGAAATGCAAATTAAAACAAGGTATGTGTTTTGTTTATCAAATCAGAAAAAGTTGTATTTCAAATTCATAATCAGTGCTGACAAATGAAAAATGCTGGGACAGTCAGACATTCACTCTGTTCACGCTGACATTCATCAGAAATTAACCTCAACAAAACAGAGATGAGCACAAATATCTGCCTACAAGCATGCTCATCACAGCTGTATTATAAGAATTACAATTGAGAACACTAAAGTCCATTAGCAAAATATGGGAAATAAACGCCACGGCATGAAGGGCAAAGCAGCCATAAAGAAAATTTCTGAAGAATGTTTATCGCTTGGAAGATGTTCCTGATATGTGCTACATAAGGACAAACGAGACACAAAATAGTGTCCACGTGTCACTACCCCATTTTGACTTTAATTTTAGAAAAGATCTACACAGATAAGCACATAAAAAAGATGGAGAGAAACTATAAAAAACTGGTCATAAGACTAAAAAGAATTTTTACTTTTCCTTATATCATTTTGTTCTTTAAAAATTATTCTAATGGCCATCTAATAATTTTAGAATTAAAAAGTTCAGCCTAGTTTTTACACTAAATACCCCTTACCTTAATAAAACCCCAGAGTCCGCCAGCAGATGCTTCATCCTGACCTCTACCAACTCTGGGATCTTCTTGTTCCTCTGGAAAAGTAATGGCTGATGTGGTTCCAGGTCCCTGTGCCAGAGATGACAAACTGGCTTGCTGAGTAATGGGAGTCGGCAAAATACCTAGTAAATGGCAAAATTTTCTAATATGTGTAATTTATTTCATAAACTATTTCCTGTAAAAAGATGTATGAGATGAGTAGCTCAAAACAGCTTCAATAATGTGAATATATACTCAGGCATTTCTTTCTTTTTTTTTTTTAATTTTTTTAATGTTTATTTATTTTTGAGAGAGACAGAATGAGCCAGGGAGGGGCAGAGACAGAAGGGGGGTAGGGGGACAGAGGATGGGAAGCAGGTTCTGCAGTCAGCATGGAGACTGAGGTGGGGCTTGAACTCACAAACCGCGAGATCATAACCTGAGCCGAAGTCCGACGCTTAACGAATTGAGCCACCAAGGCACCCCTATACTCAGGCATTTCAGGACTGAGTTATGTACTCCAAGAATCACCTAAATCTTTATAAAATACAAATGAAACAAGATTCCAAAGAACAAATTTCCTTCCCTTTCTGTAGACATTTTTATGAAGTGTCCCGAAAAAGGACCAAATGTATATCAAAAAGTACTTCCTATTGGCCCTATTTAGCACTTGGGTGTGGGCAGCTATAATTCCAATCCCTTTAATGCATAAAATTAATTGATGTGAGCACCCAAGCCCATCATATAAAAGAATATGACAATAAGTACATATTCCATGTGCTCTACTTGAACTCAAAATAGAAAACTCACACATTCATGGACTAAGTATTATACTGTACTAAAAATTCTGTTTTTAAAGGTAGATAAGCAGAAACCTTGGTAATAAACATCACAAGAAAAGTAGCTTCTTTTTGTAAAAGGAGAAGTAACAGGCAGAAGATGACAAGGCTGAAGTTTGGATACTGGTCTTCAAAAACCATTCAGGGAAGACAAAAAAGTAGGTATAACCAACTTAGAAAAGGAAAATGGCCCAACACCACAAACTTAAGGAATACATGAGCTTTTATTTGGTTCTAAATTTTTACCTGGCTAATTAAAACTATTTCCTGAACCATTCTGCCCATATAACCTTTCATGTAAAGCTTTAAGAAACTCTAGAATTTCACCCTGGCATTTCTCTGTAGGAGAAACTGCACTTCATATACTAAACATGTACATTTTACAACATATTAACTTTAGCATTTACTAAGTTAACAACAGCTTTATTTCGATAGTTTAAATGTCAATGGGGCACCTGGGTGGCTCAGTTAGTTGGGCATCCGACTTCAGCTCAGGTCATGATCTCATGGTTCGTGGGTTAGAGCCCTGAGTCCAGCTCTGTGCTGGTGGCTAGGAGCCTGGGGCCTGCTTCAGATTCTGTGTCTCCCTCTCTCTCTGTCCCTCCCCGCTCATGCTCTGTGTCTCTCTCAAAGATAAATAAACATTAAAAAAAATTTTTTAAAGAAAAAAAAAAGTCAAAACATGAGAACATTCCAGAGCTTAAAGAAAGGAGCTAAAAATAATGCAGCAAGAAACAACAAAGTTAAAAAAAAGAAAATAATACAGAGACAGTGCTGAGGCGAAAGTGAAATGGTACAACTGCTTTGGAAAAGTCTAGCATTTTCTCAAAGCCAGCAATCCCGTGCCTAGGTATATACCCAAGAGACATGAAAGCATGTCCTCATGAAAACTTGTACACCAATGTTCATAAAAGCAGTATGCATAACACCAAAAAGTAGAAACAAAACAAAGTTCATCAACTGATGAAATAAAACGTGGAAGGAATATCCATACGACAAACAACAGAGTACAGAAACATGCTACATATGCTAAGTGAAAGAATCCTGTCACAAAAGCCACACACTGCATGATTCTATTTATATGAAATGTCCAAAATAGGCAAATTCGTAGAGGCAGAAGGCAGATGAATGCTTCCTTCGGGCTGTGAACGTTGGGAGCAAGTCAGGAGTGACTGCTAAGAGCAATGGGGCTTCTTTTCGGGGGGGCAGGGGGGACGGTGTGATTAAAAGGTTCTAAAACTGATGATGGCGATGGTTGCAGGACTCTGTAAAAACTGACAACCACTGAATTGTATATTTTAAAGGGGTGAATTATATGGTATGTAAGTTATTTCTCAATAGAACAGTTATTAAAAAACAGCAACCACATACTTAAACATTACCTACAGCCATTTAATTCAAAGTATCAGTAAGAGAGGATTACCTGTGACGGGAGGTGCAGAGAACGACGGCATCAGGGGTGTCTGAGGAGCTCTTCCCGCATGTCCCCTTGTAATGTCATAAGCCGCCCCAACAGAAAACCCCGATGTGGGAGGACCAGAAGAGGGTGCAGGTAAGAGCGTGTTTGGGGCAGAAGACGGAGGAGGGAAGTGGGACAGAGGAGGGCTAGTGAAGGCGGCAGCAGGTGCTGGCGAACCCGGAGGTGGCACGGAGGCAGCAAGCGCTGGGACAGAAGGGACGGGTGAAGGCGGCACCAAGGGTGCAGAGGGCCTCACGGGAGGGAGGGGCGGCTGGGGGGTGGCATACACGTGCGGCGGCAAGGGTTGTATGGAGGACACATTTGGAGAAGAAAAGGAACCGGTTGCAGCTAAAAAAACAGGTGGGGAGGGGAAAAAAAACAGAAGACTGAAAATGCTTTCACTTGATTTTCAAAGTATCTTATCACATTTTTCTTGCAAAATCTAACACATTAACAAGCAAACCATAACTGAGTATTTAAAATGTACAATTTGAATTACACAACAAATATGACTGAGTGCAAATGACTTTCAACTCCCTTAAGTAAAAGAGGCAGCCGTATATAATTAAGTTACAGTCCCATTCATAAGCAGATCTTTGTGTTTTCATTCATTTTGGATGTATTTTTAATAAAATAGAGCTGTTTTTCACCACTGCTAACTTCAGCATAAAAACCTACATACTGGCTGAAAAATTTTGGCCAGAAAGTTAATCATCAAACCCAACAGAACATGAGACAAAACCAATAGGTGCTTCTTAGGATATTTTTATAAGAAGATGATTTAATATAGTCAGTATAAATACAAAGAACAAAACTTGACCCAAAGCAAAACATGACGTTTTCTACCTGCGGGCTTAAATAAGAAAGGCTCCTTCCTTTCATCCTGGCAAAGATCACAAGAGTTGTAAATATGTAGTCTTCTAATTGACTCTGAGAAATGTTAAGTGTCTTCACCGCCCTCCAGACACACTAGACACTCGACAGCTTCATGTACCTGAAGGAAGGGGGGTTGAAGACACAGCAGCCGCGGCTGGTCCTGCAGGATGTGGAGGAGGAGTCCCAGGCGGGGTGGTCTCTATTCCGCTCTCTTCCATCATTTTTCTTCAGTTATGGTTTACTGTAAAGATATAAAATTGTAATAAATATTACACGGTAATCAAGTGTACTTCTAGAGAATAATTTTAGAAAATAATCATCAAGAGACAGAGATCTGTCTTTGCTATTTATAATGCCATTTATTTCTACATAAAGGATCTGTCAAAATTCCTAGGAAAACAGTCTGTGCTTATGTTTAATATACACATAATATGGGACATTTTCATATACTATACTTTGTAATTAGGAAATAATTTGATGTTAACTACCCCAAAACTTCAAACAGTAAATTACTAATTTTCTATCACATGAATGCACATAAGTCTTATATCTAGATTCCAGTCACTGTTACATTTAAATTAAAAATGAATTTTTTAAGCATTAAGTATTACTCAGTATTTTTTGAGGGGGAGGGGACAGAATCTTAAGTAGGCTCACACCTAGCCTGGAGCCCGACACAGGGCTCATTCCCACTACCCTGAGATCATGACCTGAGCTGAAATCGAGAGTTGGACACTTAACCGACTGAGCCACCCAGGTGCTCCTATTATTAAATATTCTTAACATTACTTCTCTCCCCATAGCGTATTATGTGGGCCACTTCTGTTAACATGAAAATAAAACTGAAATGTGCTCCATTCCCAGTATCTCTAGTTCACATCTTAAGTCATCTTTAGTAACTGTGAAATGATATGTTTCACGTACTGGAAACATTAACTTCAGCAAAAATGTTATACAGTAACTAAAGAGCAGGTCTGGGGCGCCTGGGTGGCTCAGGCAGTTAGGCTGTCCGGCTTCGTCTCAGGTCATGATCTCACGGCTTATGAGTTTGAGCCCCGCATCAGGTTCTGTGCCGACAGCTCAGAGCCTGGAGCCTCTTCAGGTTCTGTGTCTTTCTCTCTCTCTCTCTCTCTCTCTCTCTCTCTCTCTCTCTGCCCCTCCCCTGCTCACACTCTGTCTCTCTCTCTCAAAAATAAACAAACATTAAAAAAAAATTTTTTTTAAAAGAGCAGGTCCTAAGACAATAATGAAGTACAAAATATGGGAAAACTTCCTTAAAAATGACAAATTTTCAAGCTTGTCTCAAATATAAAATCAAAACTTCCAAATAAAACTTCAGAATTTGCTTTCGATGTTTTTATTCATTTAACAAATATTCAGTGAAAGTCAACTGTTTGCCAAGCACTGTACTGGTGCCTGTGGACATACAATGTATGCAGAAACAAACAGGATACATACAGTCCAGTAGGAGAGACAATAAAATAATACCACCCATGTGCAATGAACTGAATTATGTGCTCCATGGGTAAGAACACAGTCTTGAGAGGAATAGGATTCTGAGTTGAAAGGGAGGAAAGACAATCACATATAAGCAGAGATCTGAAAGATATATAGAATTAAGCAAGGGAAAAGAACTAAGGAGAGCAGATTCCAGACAAAGTGAGAATACAGGAGGTAAACAAGCCCTGTAAAGGCGGGGGACAAGACAAGTTCAAGAAAATCCATGTGCACGGAACAGAAAAGAAGAATGAAGACTGGAGACACAGGCAACAGCCCACACTGGGGTGAACCTTATACACCAGGTCAAGGAGTTGGGGTTTTTAAGAACAGAAAATCATCGTACAGCATTCAAGCTGGAGATGAAATCTCTGTCTTCTGTTTTAACTTTTTAAAAGAAGTTTTAGAGGCACCTGGGTGGCTCCAGAGGTTAATCGGCGACTTCGGCTCAGGTCAGGACCACAAGGCTTGTGGGTTAGAGCCCCACACTGGGCTCTGTGGTCACAGCTCAGAGCCTGGATCTGCTTTGAATTCTGTGTCTCCCTCTCTCTCTCTCAAAAATAAATAAGCCTTAAAATTTTTTTTTTTAATTAGATTCAAAGAAAGATGCAAAATAGACCAGAGTTCTTGGACTACCCTACACTCAGCTTCTCCAGCAACAGCATCCTACCTAACTGCGGTACAGTGATTAAACCCAGAAAATTAACATTGGTTCAATACTAGTAACTACAGATTTTATTTGCATTTTCACCTGTGTGTATGTTTGTCTGTGTAGTTCTATGAAGTTTCATCATCTGCAAAGACTCATGTAACCAACACACAATCAGGTTACAGAACTGTTCTATTACCCTAAAGAAACTCCCTCAGAGTGTTCCTTTGTCGCATCCGCCCACTAACCATAAGCCGTGGCAACCGACTGTTCTCTATCATTTTCTCATTTCATGAAATGTTACCTAAATAGAATCATACAGCATACGTTTTGAGATCAGCCTTTTTTTTTTTTTTTTTTTTTTTTTACTCAGCATAATGCTCTGGAGACCCATCCAAGTTGTTGGCTCTATCACTAGGTAGGTTTTTTTAACTGCTGAACAGTATTCCATTTTATAGATGTGCCACAGTTTAGCTACTGGTCTGTTGAAAGATGTATTTAAAGCTAATTCCAGCTTTTGCCAATTCATATTTGTGTCCTAAGTATGAAAACATTCCTTTGACCACAGTATGCAGACAGGGACACGGGACAGTCAGAGTAAATGCAGAGAGACTATTAAGAAGGATCGAAGTGGTTCATATAAAACTGGTAACACTCTAGACAAGTGGCTCTCACGTGCAGGAGGAAAAGAGGATAATCCTGCCTCTCACGGTCATTTGCCAACGTCTGAAGACCTTTGTGGTTGTCAGAACTAGAGGGACTACTATCATCTAGTAGGTCAAGGCTAGAGATACCACTAAAGATCCTACAATACACAAGACAGCCCTCACAAGAAAGAATTATCCAGCCCCAAATAGCAAAAGCGCCAAAGGTGAGAAGCTCTGGCCTAGACACATGTGATGATACGGGAGAGAGAGGAGAGTAGGTCGACTGAAGAACTGGATATGGGGCAGTGGCAGGAAGAGGCATGACTTGCACAACTGCACAGATGTCTACACCATTCACGAAGACAGGGATACAGGAAGAGGTCAAGGTATTTGTATGACGTCTTCTTTCTTGGGACGGGGGCATTGTGCCGTGTTTAATACTGGACACGTCGAGTTTCAGCTCCTTGAAACACCCAAATAGAGACATGTGACTTGCTCTGCGGTTTCAAAGTAAGTGGGGGTGGGGATGTCTTCAGTTTACTGATAGCCTCTAAAGTCACGTTCTGGAATGAGGTTACCTAAGAGAATACCATGAAAAGAGAAGATGACCCCATCAGTCCTTGAAAAATAGTCTGGCAGAAAGAAGATGAGCTTACTGAGAAGAGGGAGACGACCAAAAAGAAGAAAACCAAGAGACCATAGTGTCCAAAAGCTAAAGAAGAGTTTCAAGGTGGGAACAGGCAGCAATATCCAATGCTGTGGAAATGCCAAATACGATGACTGATGTCTGAAAAATTCAATGGCTTGCCCAAACGAAGATATGAACACAGTGACAGCGATTTCCATGCAGAGTGGGGCTAGAAGGCAATTTCAACCACTATGAGTAGAAGGTGAGGCAGAAATACACACTTTCAAAAAGTATGGTTGTGAACCTACAGGAAACATCTATGTCATTAAGAAGGAATGGGGATCAGGGAGGCAAAATCCTTTCATTCAGTACCCATACACCTAAGGGCAATAACCTTGAACACAAATGGCCTTGTGGGGACTTTATCACTCCCTGCGAAAGCTACCTCTTTTCATCTCCCCATTTTCTGTTGGTCATTCAGTCTCCTCCTACAGGTGCTGCCAAATCCTTACACTGGCTGGTGGAAGTCAGGTTTAAAGATAATCTTGATCCATAACACTAACGAATGTGTTGGCAAAATGACCTGTGCAATGAAAACAATCTATAACCTGCAATAAAAGGTCAATTTTTTTCAGTCTTTAAAAGATACCCTATTTAAGAAACAGCTTAATGACAATACTGGATAAATGTTGTGTGCATAAACGTGAACCCTTCTAAAGAAAAGCTATCGTGACAACAGTGAAATGTCAAAGATGATAAAGGTTTTAGTGCAGAAGTCTCAGCCTAAGAAGTATTATTAATGTATTAACATTAAAGAAAGTGATGAAAATGGCTTAGAAAAATTGAGCCCCTCAGGCTTTGGCCAGACCCTCCTCTTCCAATTTGCTTCCCATCAGAGTTTTCTGTTAAAAAGTGAATGCCTACTTATTAGAATACAATAAAAGAAATGGAATAATGCAGCTTTGATGATAAAAGCACTAAAAGCCATTATTGATGTTTTACTAGCGCAAAAAACGGTCTCCACTAACAGACAAAACAGTGCCAAAGCAGGATGTGAGTTTTGCCTTTGCATTCTCAGTTGTGAGGCCAAAAGAAACTTCCATAAACGTTAAGTGAATGAAATAACGGCCCTACAGGAGAAAGGCTGGAATGCCAAAATGTGTCACTTTCGCGGGAATGTACACGGTGCCTCTCAAAGTACCTACTTTGAAATGCAGAAATGGATATATCGCTCGGCCAATCTAGAAGAGGAGCTTTCCTGCAAACTTGCCTAAAGACTTGGCTCCAGGGAGGAACAAAGAGACAGCAGAAGGCGAACACCCTCTGGAAAGGGGCTCGGCCCGACTGGAGAAACCTAGGGAAAACAAGCTACTTCCCAAGGGCGGGCCCGGGGTGTGCACCCCAGAGCCGAGAGAAGGCCAAAGCTGCCGAAATCCTGTTCCTGGAGGCAGCGGCCTCCCCGCAGGCTCTGCCACGTCTCCAGGCTGGGCTGGGCCGGCCTAAGGTCAGCGGGCGCCTGCCGCCGCTCCCGCTCCCACATTCAGCGCTCTGGAAGGCGGAGCCAAACGGCCAGGGGCGCCAGTCTGGGTCGGCGCCCCGGAGCGCAGGGCCGGCACAAGACCCACACAACCCGCACTCACAGGGCTGAGCGCGGCAGGGACTGCCGGCCTGGCGAAGCACGCTCGCACAGCTTACGCCCGGACTCCACGGCAGCAGGGCTCCGACGCGACCCTAACCATCTCCCGGCGCCGGCCGGCCGGCCGGCCCGCCCACCCGGCAGGAACTGCGCCCGTAGGCGCCCGCATCCCATCCCCCCGCCCGCAAGCACCCCCGTCGCTGCCAGGCTGACGCTCACCTGCGGGGGCCCGACAGAGCGTCTGCGTGGCAGTTGAAAAGCGCGGGACGTGGAGTACGGGGTGCTAAGAGTAAAGCTCAGAGACCACGAAGACGCCGGCCGGAGTTCAGCGCCGCGCGTCCCCGCCTCCAAGATGGCCACCGGAGGCGCACGCCCCTGCGGCTGCCACGTCGACCGCGCGTCGCCCCGCCCCGCGCGTCGCCCCGCCCCGTCCGCTGGGAGCCCGGTCTCTCCTCGCCCCGCCCCGCCCCGCCCCCCGCCCGCCCAGCCCGAGGACGCTAGTCAAACCCGTCTGAGTACCTCCGACCTAAGGTGCTGCTGCCGCGGGGTCTCGGCGCATTCCCCCCAGAAACGTTCTTCTGTAGCACGGTCATGCTTTCCACTCCACATCCCCGCACCCGAGAGCGGCACTCTCGTTACCAGGTGTAGCTCCCTTTATCCTGTGCCGTGGCTGCCCACGGGATGGAGATGAGCCAGCCAAGGTCGTCTAGTCCAGTCCCCACCTGCAAGCAGGACCCCGCTTCACAAACGGGGGACTTGCATATTTACAAAGATTTCTAGATAACAGCAGTGGCTTGCCTCCTGAGAAAGAGACAGCGGGCGGGTAAAAGGTAGCAGCTACTGTTACATTTTCCTCAACCACAGTACGTGTACATTATTTTTTCTTTTTAATTGAAAAACCCAAGACAAAGATTATCAACCTTCTTAACCTTATGTGCCTCACTTAAAACAATACTTGAAACAGTTTTGGCTCCATAATGTACATTAAATAAATAAGCGAATGGCGTGCAGTGGAGGAAAATAAGGGATTTGAAATCACAAGTCTGGGTTTGGGGCTGAGACTACCCTAATGCCAGTGGTGCACCTATGTCCTTGTACAGGTCGCTCAGCCTCTTCCCGTCTCCCTATTTCCATCTGTAAGCTGAGAATAGTATCATAGCTGAGAATAGTATCATCTGTCATCTCTAAGGCAGGTAACAGTCCAAATGAGATGTATGAAAGCACTTCTTAAACTGTCGTGTTAAACACATGAATATTTGTTTTTGCTGTTTCCAGATTCCTTTAGGAACCTATAGATTTCACATTAATAGATCTCTTGGACTTGACAGTCATGAGCACTCTAAAATGCCTCACTAAAAAGTTAATGGTATTTAACTATGCCCAAACTTTAGATCATGCCTTGCCACTACAATGGGTTGTTCCTTTTGGTGGTGACTCTTGTCCTACCCATACAGAATGGGTGTAGGTAGGTATCCAGGTTACTCTTCCAAAAGTGCTGTTTGGGGTGGGGCTGAAAGTAGTTACCATCTCCAACCTGTTTGGCTGAAACCCTTAACAGCTATAAGGTTTGTTGGCTTCTTCATTCATTCAACAAATATTCATTACTGGCTGCAATGTACTGCACATGAATGCTAGAAATATAGAACGAACAAGACAGACAAGGTCCTGACACTTCATTTTCACAGCAGACAGAGGCTATGAACAGGAAAATACACTGTTTGTAATGAGCACTTTGAAGAAAATCAATAAACCAGTAAGTTACAGACAGTAATTGGTCACTTTGGATAGGGTGAATGAGCAAGGCTTCTCTGAGGAGGTTTGAACAGAGACCTGTAGGGAAGCAGGCCTGTGGTTGTCTGGATGGAAGGAAGGGCACACAAAGGCTCTAAGAGAGGGTGCTTAGCACCTTTCCAGAACAACAAGGAAACTGGAACTGGGGGGTAAGAAATGAGGTCAGAGAGATAGGAGGGCTAGATCATATCTAGGCTTGCAGGGCCTGTAAAGACTTTTGGGTTCTATTATGACAGAAATGAGGAGTGGAAGGTTTTCAGCACAGGACTCACAAGATTTGACTTCAGGGTAAAATCACTCTCTGATTGCTGTCATTGTAGGGACACAAGGACTAACACGGGGTTGCCAATAATAGCACGTGAGTTGACCTGTATCTCTAATTGGGCAGGAAGAGGTGATACTTGGTCTAGGTATATTTTGAAGGTTGATTACCGATGGATTGAACGTGAGCTGTTACCAGTTTCCTAGGACTGCCCAACAAATAACCACAACTGGTTAGATAAACAACAAACGTTTTTTCTCTTCCAGTTCTAGAGGACAGAAGTCCAAACTCAAGGGTCAGCAGGGACTCTCCAAAGGCTCCTGGAGAGAATCCTTCCATGTGTGTCTAGCTTCTGCTGGATCCAGATGCTCCTTGACTTGTACCATTGCAACGTCCATCTCTACTTACCTTTGTATGTCCTTCTCCCTAGTGTCTCTGTGTCTCAAACCTCCCTCTGCCTTTCCTTAAGCATACCTATCATTGCACTGAGGGCCCCTCCTAAATCCAGAGTGATCTCATCTCTATATCCTTAGGGGTCTACACCCAATTCCCAAATAAGCTCCCATTCACAAGTTCCCAGTAGACATATCTTTTGGGGAGGCCACTATTCAGCTCACTACATGGGCCATGACAGACAGGAATCAACCGAGTAAGATTATGACCTTGAATTGCATTTAAAACATTTTATGTTTTGCTTTCCGCTTTCCAATGAAACTTCAAAAGAATGTGTGCCAGGTAATTCTACTGTTCTAATATTAGAAGACTTTGAAAATTGTGTGTAGAACTGGAATTGAAACCCAGAATTCTTTACCCCAACTGCAGGCCTGCTTTTGGGTGGTAATAAAATGTGTTCCTAGATAGAGGGCAATGAGGGGCATTGACAGAAAATTGCTGCCTAATGACAGAGCAAAGATCTGCTTAGTTTGTTTAGTTATTACTAACAGATCTCACCAAGTTTTTTCCTTCTGGGAAGTCTCTCATAAATAAAGTCCAGGGGCACCTGGGTGGCTCAGTAGTTTAAGCGTCGGACTTCAGCTCAGGTCATGATCTCACTGTTCGTGGGTTCCAGTCCCATGTCAAGCTCTGCACTGACAGCTCAGAGCCTGGAGCCTGCTTCGGATTCTGTGTCTCCCTCTCTCTCTGCCACTCCCCAACTCACACTCTGTCTCTGTCTCTTGAAAATAAATAAATGTTAAAAAAAATTTTTTTTAAATAAGAAAGTTCATTTTTCAGCCATCATAATGAGAGATACCATGTTAGAGTGGAAATTTGATTTTATCACCCCCAGGCAAACAGAACTATTTCCCACACGAGTTGAAGTTTTTTAGCTCACTTCAGAGTCTACGCTTAAATATTCTTAAAACAGTCTATAAAATGTATAATATTCATATGGATATTAAAGCATGTAGTTTGGTTTTATTTTTTTTATCATTTATTATTTTTGAGAGACGGAGTGCAAGCAGGAGAGGGGCAGACAGAGAGAGAGACAGAGAGAGAAAGTCAATGCAGGCTCCAGGCTCTGAGCTGTCAGCACAGAGCCTGACATGGGGCTCAAACCCACGAACCGTGAGATCATGACCTGAGCCAAAGTCTGATGCTTACCTGACTGAGCTACCTAGGTGCCTCTAAAGCCTGTATTTTGAGGTAGGAAGGAGAAGAGGCTGGAACTCTGGGCATCTGCAGCATGACCAGGAATAAAGGCAGAACTGAACCTGGTCAGAGATACCATGGGCTGGGCTGAGAAAATGCTCCGAGGTCCACATACACAAAAGACACATTAGCAGATACATCAAGGCTACCAGCCAACACATAGGGACCAGGGGCCCACAGCCAGGCAAACAGGATCTAGACGTTTCCTAGGAAGGAGAAGTATTGATCCAAACATTGCATGGGAAATGCTTGTACTGAACGATTATGCATGGTTTCTCTGGAATTCAAGTTTAGGAGTTAAGCAAGGTATGACTTAGAGTCCGCAAGGCAATGTGGTATAGATTGAGACACAGTTCTTGGTATAGACAACCTGGATTTGAATCCTTGCTCCAGCACCTGCTATGTCAACAACTAGCCCTGGACATGTCACTTAAGCCCTGCCTTGACTTCTTCACCCATGAAATGGGAATATATTAATACCTACCTCATAGTTTTTTGCTTGAAGAAAAAACGTGTCAAGTGTTGGTGTGAACAGCACCTGGCATAACATTGTCTAGGTAAGTGTTACCTCTTACTCTTTAACTTTGACATTATCTAAATAGTCCTCTGATGATGACTTTTAAATCAAAAAGAAGTTTACTTAGATGAGCCTGAGTTGTCATTTCCAAATTTTATTTGCTTGTTTGCTGTCAATGAAAAATTTCCTTTAGTTATAAATAGGGTGGCCCTGCCTCTCAATTTGCCCAGGACTCTCCCAATTTAGGACTACTGTCCTGGTATAATTATGAAAAGTTCCCACCTTTTATTCTCAAAAATGTTCCAGTTTGGACAATATGTCTTATACTCATTCTAGCTACAGAGATATTAAGAAGTTACTCTTCTTTCAAAAAAAAAAAAAAAGTTATTCTTCTTACACATGAGTTATAGCGTGAAAATTTCAATACCTGCCTCTCAACCACACACATGTAAGAATCCATTTCCATTTGGTACAAAGAAGAAATTATCTTTTATAAATATATAAATATATATATAAATATATATATATAAATATATATATATAAATATATATATATATATATAAATATATATATACTAACACATATATATATGTGTGTGTGTGTGTGTGTGTGTGTATAATGAAACATTCTTGGGCACCTGGGTGGTTCAGTCAGTTAAGAGTCTGACTTGTGATTTTGGCTCAGGTCATAATATCACAGTTGGTGAGATCCAGCCTGGGTCAGGCTTTGTTCTGGCAGCATGGAGCCTGCTTGGGATTCTCTCTCTCCCTCTCTCTATGCCCCTCCCCAACTCGTGTCCATCCCCTCTCCCCCTCCCTCCCTCCTTCTCTTTCTCTCTCTCTCAAAATAAGTAAATAAACTCTAAAAATCCATGATTCTCCACTGCCTGAATGATAAAATCTTAAAAATTAAACTTACCCTCACTTTCTAGATCCTTTCCTCTTCCCGAATCTTCCTTCATAATCCCTAGCCATCAGCTGCAGAGATCAGCCCCCTCTAGAAACCATCTGCCTTTGCTTCTATCAGTCCCTCTACCTGAAATGCTTTTTTTTTCTCTTTCCATCTTCTGCTAATAGGTATGCCTCATTTTTTAAGGATGTGATCAAAGTTTAGTTCCATCATAAAACATTTCACATTGCATCTTTGTTGGTTGTACATGTCTACAGTCCCTGTTTGCTTATGAGCTGCTTGACAGTAATAACTTTGTTTTTAGAATCTCAATACATTCAAATTTTCACTCTATGAACATTTTATTGAATTGATTTGAATTTCTGATGAAGACAGAGGTGTAGTATACACATTGCAAGAAGTCCTCATAATCCTTTTACTCCCCTAGATATGATTTCACTAAAAATAATCTTGTAGGAAATAGAACAAATATGCCTTTCTGGCAACTTTGAAATTTTACTTTGAAAAAGAAACCATGCAACCCGAGTGAGTTCTCTGGCCAAAGAAAAACTGTTAAGATGCAATAACATATTACAAAGTATTTACATTTTTTTCTAGACTTTCACGTTTTTGCAAAGTCAAAAGTTTGCATAACTTCAACCAGCAGCTCCCAGTGCAAAGTAACTCCTAAATATTCATATCTTGTAGTGGTGCTTCTCAAAGCCTTTGAATTCAGTTTTTGCCTCTAGGCGTTTGTATCACAGTTTAGGAAAAGAGTAGGAAACATAACACAAATGTTCTTACAAGCATCTTCATTTTCAAGGAACGTTTAAAGCTCACAAGTTGCATTCATTGCGTTGGCAATTCAGCATGTCTCTAAGGCTTAGAAGTGAAATTTGAGGAAGAGAGCCTAGGAGATGAACAGAGCCAAACCACATAATTCACGTATAAACCCAACTGCATGTGAACAGCCACTCAGTGTCCTCCCCGCTGTGGTCTCATAGAACCGCTTCTGAGCGGGACATCTAGGTAAGATGGAACACACAATGGATACGGAATCTAGTGCAATCACTAAGTAGCAATGCACCTCTGGGGTTATCGCCTCTGAGCTTTAATTTCCTCCCCTGACAAATGAAGGCTAGCTAAGGGATTTCTGCAGTGATGTTAATTATGGTTGGCTTCCTAATGAGCCAAGAAAAGGAAATGCTAACACATTTTTACATACCAGCACAGATGGAAAATCCTAGATGAAATCTTAGAGCATGGAATTGAGGACTCAGTGGGCATGAGGATGATAATACATTATGATTAAGAGGGTATTTTTTGCCCCAGGAATAGATGGGTTGTTCCGTTTCAGAAAAATGTTTCATCTGATAGAGGGCATCTACAGAATAACATGGCAAATGTCATACTTAACGACAAGATATTAGAAGCATTTCACTTAGTAGTAATGTAAAAGGAGACACAACTTTTTTTTTTTTTAATTTTTTTTTTTTCAACGTTTATTTATTTTTGGGACAGAGAGAGACAGAGCATGAACGGGGGAGGGGCAGAGAGAGAGGGAGACACAGAATCGGAAACAGGCTCCAGGCTCTGAGCCATCAGCCCAGAGCCCGACGCGGGGCTCGAACTCCCGGACCGCGAGATCGTGACCTGGCTGAAGTCGGACGCTTAACCGACTGCGCCACCCAGGCGCCCCGAGACACAACTTTCTAACATAAAACGAAGAAAATAAAAACTACTCTTATTTGAAGTAAAAATTCATGTTGAAATAATCCAGCACTCAGTCCTTGGGTCTCTTTTCTCAAACTTTTGTGGACTCCCCCAGGCCATTGGTTTCTACATTTATATTCTAATGATTCCCACATTTATATAGCTAACCATAACATCACTTGTAAACTCTATACCTCTTCAGTAGCATTACTTTGATGTCTAGTCAGGAGACTAATTAAAATTCTTAATGTTTAAAAAACAAAACAAAACAGGGACACCTGGGTGGCTCAGTAGGTTGGGCATCTGACTTCGGCTCAGGTCATGATTTCATGGTTCGTGAGCTCAAGTCCTATGTCGGGCTCTGTGCTGACAGCTCAGAGCCTGGAGTCTGCTTCGGATTCTGTGTCTCCCTCTCTCTCTGCCCCTCCCCCGCTCATGCTCTGTCTCTCTGTCTCTCTCTGTCTCTCTCTGTCTCTCTCTGTCTCTCTCTCAAAAATAAACATTAAAAAAATTAAACAAAACAAAACAAAACCCTGTTCCATTTGTGTTTCCCTGGTTAACAAATGGAATCTCTGGTTTTCCAATTGCTCTGGTAAAAAAAAAACAAAAACAAAAACAACGAAAAAGCAAAAAACAAAAACAAAACAAAACAAAAAACTACCTTGGATCACAGTCAATATCCACAGTGATAAGTCACGTTGATAGACTCTGCCCTTCACAGGCTGCGAGGAAAAAGGCACTTTCCTCCCTCCACCCCCCATAATCCTGGTTTAGTCCTGGGAACAAAGATGAATTCTACATATCTAACTAGTATTCCTCCAAACTGACAATGTCATCCCAAGTAAGGAAAGTCTGAAAAACTGTTGCAGCCAAGAAGAGCCTAAGGAGACGAGACTACCAAACACAATGTGGTGTGAACGCAAACGCCACCCAATAAGAGCAAGAAAAGGTTCTTTATTCAGACTTTATCTTTATCTGACTTTCTCTGGCTGGTCCTAAATTGGAAGCTGTCAATTATTAATTGAACCCTGGCCACGTGGGGCTGAATGCGACAAAGTTTGCTGTCTGGCTTCCTCGACAGCTAGCTGAGGGGTCAGAAGTCTATTCTTATATGTGGTCTGGCCATTCAATCTCTGTACATTCAATCTCTCAGTGGTATCCTGGTTAAGATCCTTGACCTGAAAGGAACATGAGGTAAAAACTAAGGAAATCCGGATGCGAGTATGGGCTTTAGTTACTAATAGAGCAACAGTGGTTCATTTATCGTAACAAAGGTACCATACTAACGTAAGGTGTTAATAATAGAGGAAACAAGGTATGGGGTGTAAGGGAACTCTCTGTACTATCTTCTCAATCTTTCTGTGACTCTAGGCGTGCTTGAGTGGCTCAGTCGGTTAAGCATCCAGCTCCTGCTTTCTGCTCAGGTCATGATCTCATGATTTGGGAGTTCAAGCCCGCATGGGGCACACTCTGATAGCAAGGAGCCTGCTTGGGATACCCCCCCCCCCCCGCTCCTCTGCCTATCCTTTAAATAAATAAACTTTAAAAAAAATATTAAAAAATCTTTCTGTGGCGGCGCCTGGGTGGCTGAGTTGGTTATATGTCTAACTTCGGCTCAGGTCGTGATCTCACAGTTTGTGGGTTCAGGCACTGAGTCGGGCTCTGTGATAGCAGCTCAGAGCCTGGAGCCTGCTTCGGATCCTGTCTCTCTCTCTTTGCTCCTCCCCTGCTCTGATTCTCTCTCTCTCAAAAATTTAAAAAAATCTGTGAATCTAAAATTGTTGGGAAATATAAAGTATATTTTTAAAAACACCACCACGTTAGAAAAATCCTGGACCCCTTGCTATCTTAAACCCTCCACATCCAGTCCTCTAACACGTCCTTAGACAGGACTTGACCACAGCTCGTCCACTCTGCTGCTGTCACGTTGGCCCCGACTTCATCATCTCACACTTGGAAGTCTTCACCAGCATCCTGAGGGCCCCCCTGCTCCTGCTCCTGCCTCTACAGAACTTTTCCACAGACCTCTGTGTCAGACCTGCAGGATACAGCCCCCGACACCTGTCTGCCTCGCTGTTTCCACAGGGACCTCGGTGCTGTTTCTCGAGTGCATCCACCCACTCACACCTTGGGCTGTTTGCATCTGCTGCCTCTTCCTGAACACTGGTTGACTTCCTCATGTCATTTGAGACCCAGAGAGGCCTTTGCTCAACCCTCGCTTTCTTTTTCTTCCTAACACTTAGCACGTTCTGACATTACCATATAAACGGTGATATTTCTTTGCTTCCAGTAATGTCCTGCATTATGAATGTAAATATTGGGGCACCTGGGTGGCTCAGTCAGTTAAGCATCAGACCTCAGCTCAGGTCAGGATCTCACAGTGCGTGGGTTCAAGGCCCATGTTGGGCTCTGTGCTGACAGCTCAGAGCCTGGAGCCTGCTTCAGATTCTGTGTCTCCCTCTTTCTCCGCCCCTCCCTTGCTTGTGCTCTAAATAAATAAATACATACATAAATAAATAAACTTAAAAACATTTTTAAATATATATATCTATATCTATGAACTCAAGAACAACTTTCTGTTTTGTTCACTGCTGTCTCCTCAGTGCTACTCTCAAACATCTGTGAAATGAATGAATAGATAAGCGAATGTACTGAGGGCCAGGAAGCTAATGCTGCAGAATGCTCGCATCATTCTTTTCTAAAATCTCATGATTTTGATTCCATCAAATTAAGAAAACAATTTTAATTACTTTTTTCTTTTTTTTGATGTTTATTTTTTTTTTTGAGAGAGAGCAGGGTAGGGGCAGAGAGAGAGGGAGAGAGAGAATCCCAAGCAGACTCCATGCCCTCAGCACAGAGCCCAATGCAGGGCTCAAACTCACGAAGTGTGAGATCATGACCGGAGACCCGGCTGCCTCACTGACTGAGCCACCCAGGCTCCCCAAATTAGAAATATTTTTGCAGAGATCAAGTTCTTTGTTTGCTTCATGCACATAAAATACATTTTGTTTAGTGTGGGTCCATTCAATGTGGCCTCAGAAATGTGATCCGTGAAGGCAGTTCAGTAAGATTCCTGACATAATCTGTAAGCGTAGGCCTGTGACATCGCCCACAGCTTAACTTTGTAGATGTCACAATTTCTGGAAACATTTCCAAGTATTCACTCAAGCAATGTTTACTGACTGAAACACTACGCTGGAAGCCACGGGCCAGAAATAACATGAACTAATTCTCGCCGTACGAGAGATCCCAGTCAGTAGGAAAGATATGCGCCCCAAACACAAAAACACAAGGAGGAAGACTGAGGGTCTTCTAACAACTACACGCACAATGCCAGGGAGAACATAAACTTTGGGACAATAACTTCACAGCGCTGTGGAAAACACCTTACCTTGTTCATACAGCTTTTGCAGCTGGCAACGAGGAGATAGATCTTGGTGGTTTTGTTCCTCAGACTTTCACACACCATTACTTTTATGGAATAGGCCATTCCTTTTTGAGACACGCTCTTCCCTTGGATCTATGATGCTGCACTAATTGTTTCCTCTACTCCCTCTGACTACTTCTGTCTTACTAAATTTATTATTTTCTTTCAGTCCTGCTGTCTTCTCATTTGAGAAATACCTATTTCACATGGAGATCCTGCACTGGAGTCATTGAACAAAGGTTTCAACTCCGGCTCAGTCACATTTTGTTCCTGCTCTCGCCAGACACACACTCATGAGAGCCAAGAGAGGAACGTGTCTCACACTCCTTCTGTTGAGACGGGCAGGAAGCAGCACACAGTTGACAAATCTTCACTCTCCAGCTCAAAAGAGTCACTGCGTACCACCCCCCCAGGGCCCTCATGCCCTCATCTTCCTCTCCAGACGCTCCCCCATCAAAGCATCTCACTTTTCAAGACTGCCAGGCCCGTGTGTACATTCCCTACTTATAGACAAGGCGAAGAGTCTACTCTGAGAGCTTTAACAGAAACCCTCAGTTCCGCCTGTCTGTCTCTAATTCGTCTCTACAACGTCGAACCACCTAGAAAGCTCACCACCTTCTCACGCTCAACCAGGTAAGAGAGAAACTCGTCATCTTACCCATGTAACTACTTAAAAATTGTGCCTTTTCAATTTCATTGAAACTGAATCGAATGATATCACTATTATCCAGTACTTAGAAATGTGGTCGCTCTCCCTCCTCCACCAACCATATTCATCAAGCACCAGACCTGTTAAAGCTTTGCATTGCCTCGTAGACCTCGGTGAAGCTCTGTGGCTCCATAGGAATGTAGGGAGATTTCCAAGTGAGCCATGATGATGCTGGGGCTAAGACGGTAATAGGGGGCATGGCAAGCATGTGCTCAAATACTGACCCTGCCTAAGTCTGCAGTTTGCTCTTTCCGGACACTGGATCCTGCAAGCACAGGTCTTGCTTGTTTGGTAAGCACAAATCCAGACTTCTGTTTTACATGCTAAGCACTTTTTAAAAGTTTTATTTGATTTGGTATTTTTTTTCATAGACAACATATGGACACAGTGCAAAAATAAAAGATACAGAAAGGTGTGTCATGACAAGTTGCTCTCAGAAGCCTGTTGTCCAACCCCATAGTCCCACTGCTCTGTATCTCAGAGGCATATATATATATATGCATATGCTTTCTCTTGTATTTTTTACACAACTGGAAATATGCCAGATATACTACATTATACCTTAGTGCTCAGGGTGTGTGTGTGTATAAAATACCACTCTATGACACACACATACACTCGCACACACATGCATATATCTTGGAGCTCAATCTCTATCGCTGTATTTACAGCTACTTCATTTAAAAGAGCTACAGATGCTTCCATTAAATGGATTACATTGTCAGTAATTTCTTTAACTTGCACCAATTCCTGAACATAGTTGATTCTAATATTTTGCTGATACCAGCAAATCTGTATTGATTCTACTTAGATACATGTCATTTTACACACATCCAAGCATAACTGTTGAATGAATTCTCATAAGTAGAATTACTTGATCAAATGACATTTCTGTGTGGAATTTTGATAAATACTTCCAAATTGCTCTGCATTGAGACTGTGTTAGTTTCTACTCCCACCAGTTAAGTAGGAGCTAGCTTTTCTCCTTCTTCTCCAAATGTAGTTTTTTATCAGATGTTTGACTGCTGATTTGCAAATGGAAAATATATCCCTTTGCATTTATCTTATGAAGACTGAGGCTGAACATTGTATGTAATTAAGGGTCCTTTGTATTTCTTTTGAAGCGGTCTCTATCTTCTGTTATATTGTTGATTTTTAAAAATAGTTTATAGGAGGTTTTTATGCAATAAAAATTGTCCTATTTATGCAATACCTATTGCAAATGTTTTGCCTTCTTCGTAGTTTGGATTTTGACTTTGTGGGGTGTTTGTGTGTGTGTGTGTGTGTGTGTGTGTGTGTGTGTGTTGCCATATAGAAAGGACTGTAGAAAGAGTCAAAGTTATTAACTTTTAACAACCAATTCATCTATGTTAAAATAAAACTCAGATGACATTTTCATTGGAAGCCTATTATATAAATAGAGTTAGAGAAAATTGACATTTTTATAGTGCTTTGTCTTTCTATCCATCAGTCTTTTATATGTCCCAGCAGTGATTTTTTTTTTTTTTTTTTTTTTTTTACAAAATACAGAACTTTAGTATTTCTTAACCTTTTCTTGGGTATTTTATCATTTTTCTTGCCATTGTCAATACAGTCTTTTCTTCTATTGCATTTTCTAATTGATTATTACTTCTGTATAGGAAGGCTATTTATTTAATAACATCAATTTTGTAACAATTCACTTTACAGAACTGGCTTACTTCCAATAGCCAATGAAGTGATTTGCTTTTATTTACTCACCCTTTATCATATTTGCACTTATTTATTTCTATCATCTAATTTTCTTAAGCGGACCAAGATTTTGCTTGTGTCCTACAAGATGGTCCATTAACTCCAATATTTTATGGGTGCGTGAAAATAATGTGAAGGCATGAAAACTTCATTCCATGCAAAGCAATTATACCTATGACTTTCATTATGTATATGTTCCACCCGACAAACATTTTTTCTTCACCAGCTATGTCATGAACTGGGATGCGGGAATTGAAATCTCCTATTTCCTCTTAGGTTTCCTGTAATTTTTGCTTTAATTATGCTGCCACAAGTTTATTTGATTCATAGGTATCCATAACAGTGAGATCATCAAAGTGGATATACCCTTTATTGTCTTCCTCACATTTGCCTGACAGGCCTTCACTCATAATCCTTTGCTTTTCAGTTTTTAGGAGCTATTTTATTTTAGGTATATCTCTTGAATTGGGAAATAAAATTACATTTTGCTTTATGATTAAAACTTTTATTTTTGTCTTTCGATGAGGAGTTAACCTACTTTTATTTATATGACACGTATGTTTAGTTTTTGTCTGACATGTTTTTTGTTACATTTTTTCTTTTTTATAGTATTTTGTTATGTTTTCTATAACGTATGTGTGTGTGTATTGTCTGATCATTTAGAAAGTTCATGTTTTTGTTCTAATGTTTATCTTTGTAATTACTACTTTATGCAATAGATTTGACCCCCTCTAAAGTATCTATGGAAGATGAAACCAGGAAATGCCCATGGCCTTTCCTTACTGCTACCCACCCACTTTAGCTGATTCTCTATTTTTGGTAGTATCTACCCTTATGTTTTTAAATCAAACACCTGTGTTACTGGATTTACTGGTTTAATACAATTCCCAAGAGTCTTCTTCATCTACCAGGCCGTATCTCCAACCTTAATCCTAACCTCATCTGAGGGGCAAAACCAGAGACTAGGACAAGCCAGAAACCCAGTCCCTGCAGCAGAAAATCTGACAGGGCATATGCAAACATCAGTAGCTATTGGCAATTCTGAGATCTTATAGTTTCAGAAATCTGGAGAAAGAGGAGCAAGGAGACATTAAGGAAAGCAATACTTTCAGTTAGGTTTGGAGAAGCAAATAAAAGGAACTTTGCTTTTGAGACAATTCATGAAAGCCAAGTACTTTAGAATGTTTGTAAAGTTGGAGTCTGTGAAGGGGGTCAGTGCAGTCAAGTTCATGTTCTGTACATGGGGTTTTGGCTGCTACCATCAACAGAAGAGAGGACACCTCTTGGTGTAAAGCCTAATAGTGCACCTGAAGATTAACAGGTAAAATGGGTTTTGCTTCTTTGTAATGGCAAAGGGTGATCTTGCTAGATCAACTCCTACAACGACAACTAAACTTTTGATGGTGCATTTCTCCTGGCAAGTTCTTGCCCCATCCTGTCCTCTAACATGTACTATCAAGTTCTAATACACACAAAAAGAAGGAAGGCTAGTGGGGGCACCTGAGTGGTTCAGTTGGTTATGCTGACTTCGGCTCAGGTGATGATCTCACAGTTTGTGGGTTTGAGCCCTGCATGGGGCTGTGAGCTGAAAAAGAAGGGCCTGCTTTGGATCCTCTTTCTCACTCTCTCTCTTTGCACCGTCCCCACTCTCTCTCTCTCAAAAATAAATAAACATTTTTAAAAAGAAGAAGAAAAAAAGAAAAGGAAAGCTAGAAAAGTTACTAAATGTGGAGTGCCTGGGGCACCTGGGTGGCTCAGTCAGCAAGGCACAGTCTGACTTTGGCTCAGGTCATGATCTCACGATTTGTGGATTCAAGCCCTGCATCTGGCTCTGTGCTGACAGCTCAGAGCCTGGAGCCTGCTTCAGACTCTGTGTCTCCCTCACTCTCTGCCCCACCTGTGCTCGTGCACGCTCTCATTCTCTCTCTCTCTCTCAAAAATAAAGAAACCTTAAAAAAAAAAAAACCTTTTCTAATAAAACATAAATAAAAAAATAAATGCGGAGTGCCAATGGTGTACCAGGCTTTCTCTGGAGCTTTTCCTGTGTTAGCTCAATCAAACCCCAAATAATTCTACAGCGTAATGATATGATGTTCATATTCTCATGAGAAAATTTAAAAGCCAAGGCCCACACAAATGCCAAATGGGAGGATTAAAATCTGTGTCAGATTTCGAAACTCTCTCTCTTTTCCTTTTTAATTAATACTCCATATTTTAGAGCAGTTTTAAGTTTACAGTAAAATTGAGTGAAAAGTACAATTCCCATATACTGCTCCCTAGCCAAAGTTTCTCACATATTAACTAACATCCTGCATTAATGTAGTATATCCATTACAGTGATGAACCAATATTGAAGATACAGTTTCACTGCTCTGAAGTTTCTTAATATTCCACCCATTCACCCATCACCCTGAACCCCTGGCACCACTCGTCTTTTTTTTTTTTTTTAAGTTTTTAATGTTTATTTTTGAGAGAGACAGAGAGACAGAGCACGAGCAGGGGAGAGACAGAGAGAGAAAGACAAAGAATCCGAAGAAGGCTCCAGGCTCTGAGCTGTCAGCACAGAGCCTGATGTGGGGCTTGAACTCTCGAACTGTGAGGTCATGACCTGAGCCAAAGTCAGACATTTAACCGACTGACCCACCCAGGCGTGCCACTACTTGTCTTTTTAATGTCTCCATAGTTTTGCCTTTTCCAAAATTTTATATAGTCATGCAGTATTTAGCCTTTTCAGATTGGTTTCTTTTACCTAGTAGTGTGCATTTCAATTCTTCCTTGTCTTTTCCTGGCTCGATGGCTCATTTCTTTTTATCACTGAACAATATCCCATTGTATGAATGTACCACAGTTTGCTTATATATTCACCTATTTTTTTTTTAAGTTTATTTAAGTTTACTGACAGAGAGACAGACAGAGCGAACAAGGGAGGGGCAGAGAAAGAGAGACAGAGAGAATCCCAAGCAGGCTTCTTGCTGATAGCATGGCTTGAACTCACAAACTGTGAGATCATGACCTGAACCAAATGAACCACCCAGGCACCTCCAATTTATATTGTTTTCATTTTCATTTAGTTCAAAATATTTTAAGTATCTCTTAAGATTTCTTTGATCCGTGTGTTAGCTAGAAGTGTGCTGCTTAATCTCAAGCACTGTGAGATTTTACAGCTTTCTTTCTGTTATTGATTTCTAGTTTAATTTCACTGTGGGCCAAGAGCATACCTTTTATGATTTCTAATCTTTTAAATTTGCTAAGGTGAGTTTTGTGGCCCAGAATGTGGTCCTCCTTGCAGTTTTATCAGTTTTTGCCTTATGTATTTTCATGCTCACTTGTTAGTTGCATACACAGTAAAATGGTTACATCTTCTTGAAGTGAACTTTTTATCACAACGACTTCTTTATCCCTGATAACTTTTCTTGCTCTGAAATCTGCTGTCTCTGAAATTAATGTATTTACACCCACTTATTTTTTATTTGTACTAGCATAGCCTATTTTTTCCATCAATTTGCTTTTAATCTATATGTGCCTTTATATCTGACGTGGGTTTCTTGTAGACAACACATAGTTGGGTCTTGTATTTTATGCACTCTGACAGTCTGCATCCTTTAAGTGGTACATGTAGACCTTTGATATTTAAAGTGATTAATGACATAGTTAAATATCTACCATATGTTTCCCACAAAATTTCTATTTATAGTCTTTTTTTTCCTTCCACTCTTTTTCTGCCTTCTGTGATTTAAAAAAAATTTTTTTTCAACGTTTTTTATTTATTTTTGGGACAGAGAGAGACAGAGCATGAACGGGTGAGGGGCAGAGAGAGAGGGAGACACAGAATCGGAAACAGGCTCCAGGCTCTGAGCCATCAGCCCAGAGCCCGACGCGGGGCTCGAACTCACAGACTGCGAGGTCGTGACCTGGCTGAAGTCGGACGCTTAACCGACTGCGCCACCCAGGCGCCCCAGCCTTCTGTGATTTTAACTGACCATTTTGTGATTACATTTTTCTCTTCTCCTATACTTACATTCTTTTGGTAATGACTGTCCTAAAGTTACCAATCAACGTTTACAACTAATCCAAGTTCATGTTCAAATAACACTCTACCACTTCACAAGTGACACAAGTTCCTTTTGACGGAGGATTCTCAAATCCCCTCTCCCATCCTTTATGACGTTGTTTTTCTCATTTCATTGATTCATAAGCTATAGTCACTGAATATGTTGTTGCTATTATTATTTTGAACAACCTATTAACTGTTAGGTCAATTAAGAATAAGAGAAATAGGGGTGCCTGGGTGGCGCAGTCGGTTAAGCGTCTGACTTCAGCCAGGTCACGATCTCGCGGTCCGTGAGTTCGAGCCCCGCGTCGGGCTCTGGGCTGATGGCTCGGAGCCTGGAGCCTGTTTCCGATTCTGTGTCTCCCTCTCTTTCTGCCCCTCGCCCGTTCATGCTCTGTCTCTCTCTGTCCCAAAAATAAATAAACGTTGAAAAAAAAATTAAAAAAAAAAAAGAATAAGAGAAATATTTTATTTTACCTTCATATATTCCTTCTGTAATGTTCTTCCATTCTCTATGTAGCTCATGGTTTCTTGCTTTTAAAGTTTTTTTATTTTGAGAGAGAGAGAGAGAGAGAGAAATAAAGAGAGAGGGTGAGAAACTTATGCAGGCTCCACATTCAGTGTGGAGCCCGACGTAGGGCTGGATCTCACAACTGTGTAGCTCACTGTTTCTAACCTGTATCATTTTCTTTCTTTCTGAAGAATTTCTTGTAACATTTCCTGTTATGCAAGCATACAGTTAACAAATTGCCTCAGTTTTTGATCTTTGAATAAACTGTTATTTCTCTTTCACTTCTGAAGGTAATACATAAATCTGTAGATACAGAAATCTACATTGTGGGATTCTCTTTCAAAGGTTTAACTATTTCACGTCAATTTCTTTTTATACATGAAATACAGGCCACTTTGAATATGTACAGCTCATATTTTTCTGTCCTGATTCCAGTCAATAGATTTTGTGTATGAACATGATCTCATGAGCACTCTTTTTTTGTGTGTGTGTGTGTATATATATGGGTGTATATATATGTATACACCCATATATATACACATATACATATATATACATTTTATACACACACACACACACACACACACACAGACAGAGTGAGCAAGGGGGGGGGGGCAGAGAGAGGGAGAGAGAGGGAATCCCAAGCAGGCTCTGCATTCACAGCACAGACCCCAACATGGGGCTCAAACCCATGAACTGAGAGATCATGACCTAAGCCGAAGCCAAGAATTGGCAGCTTAATGGACTCAGTCACCCAGGTACCCCTCATGAGCACTGTGCTTCATAATTTGATTATAGCTACAATGTACCTTTATTTGTTTTATACTTACTATTTCCTAGTTGCTGATCCAAGCATTTTACCAAGACTACATTCTTGTCATAATAATTCTCTGAAGTAGATATTATTATTATCATACCTATTTTACAGCAGGGGTAACTGAGACAGATAGAGACTAGGTTCTCCAGCACAATAAGCATGTACAGCCAGCACCCAGGCTTCACCCAAGCTCTCTGGATCCAGAGTGTGCTCTCATAATCTCTTGGTATGATCAAGTTATTGATAAAGGAAGCACAGCTGATCACAGAAACATTCACTATAAAATAGCATTTTTCATCATCCTCTCAACTTTCATGTATTTTTTTAAAAAAACAATCTCTCTCTCTCTACCAAACTATAAACTCCATAGGAACAGGAACTTTGCTTTATTTTTGCAACTCAAAGGTCCAGGTACTCAATAAATAGCTGATGATTTGAACTGAATGAGATTATGAAGGTTTATCTATAATGACGCACCTTTTAATAACATTAAAAGAAAAAATTAACTCATTTATTCATGAAATGTGTGCAAATTATAAAAAAAAAAAAGGAACCTAGAAGAATTGAGAAACACATAAAGTGTTTAACAATAAATATTCATCAGCAAATACACATAGAGAAGATACTCTCTTCCTGTTTTAAGTTTGTTACATTTCCTCAACCACAAAATGACAGACTGGACTAAATAGTATTGAGAGCTCCATCCAGTGCTTTCTAAATTCTATGATTTAATCTCTTAGTTTGAAAACATTTTTGTGTCATTTTTATAAATATCCACCAGGGGGTGAGATAATGTGTCTCTCCTAAGTAACATAGGCGAAAAGTATAGGCTATTTCCACAGCACCAACAGGTGCACATCAATTCATTGCCACCACAGACGCTTCATTTGCAGTGAAGCAGCCAACCGAATTCTTAAAATTTTAAATACATCTTTACGTGAGATTGATTACTTAATTTGTCTTACTGTTTCTGGGAATATTCTCCCTGGGCCACAAGAGGGAGCTCAAAGCTTGTTTGTTTTTTTCCTTCCGCTCTTTCTGCATTTGATTACCTAGACTCCTCATCTTTAAGACCCTGAATTTTCCTAGACTGTTTACAAGATAAAATGAAGTGCAGGAAATCTGCCTTCATATAATCATATGGTTGATCACTTGGATAAAGACATTAAGTTGCTGATAAGGAATTACTTATGTAACTATACAAAAATATTATCTCAGTATACAGTAGTTAAAGAATTAATTTACTTGTTGTCATTTTAACCATGCAAAAAATAAAAAATAACTTCAGGGGCACCCGGGTGGTTCAGTCACTGGAACATGTGACTCTGGATCTCGGGGTTATGAATCCAAGCCCCACATTGGGTGGAGATTACTTAAAAATGAAAAATTAAATAAAAAAAAAAAAGGAAATAACTTCAGAGAACCTCAAATATTAAAATGAAAAAATAAGAATGAATCTTTTTTTTTTTTTTATTTATTTTTGGGACAGAGAGAGACAGAGCAGAGAGAGAGGGAGACACAGAATCGGAAACAGGCTCCAGGCTCCGAGCCATCAGCCCAGAGCCTGACGCGGGGCTCGAACTCACGGACCGCGAGATCGTGACCTGGCTGAAGTCGGACGCTTAACCGACTGCGCCACCCAGGCGCCCCAAGAATGAATCATTTTTTTTAAAAAAAGCCCAGAGTGTATCTATGATCTAATATAATGAAATCTATAAGCAACATCCTACTGGCCATTTAGTAAAGGTTAAAATTTTTATACAGGTAAATTTTTTACTACATATTTATATATAGGAGACATGTGTGTGTGTGTGTGTGTGTGTGTGTGTGTGTGTACGTACACATTTTTCTTTAAATTAGATTTTAATGCACAAATATGGATAGTGATTTTCTTCATAATTCTAATTATTCTGATATTATTCTTCTTCTTTGACAATGACTCATTTAGAATCGTGTCTTATATTTCTCTATAGATGAGGATTTTATTCATCTTTTTATTTATCTACCTCTAATTTTATTGTATTGAGACACAAGAACATGGACTATAGCATGACAGTCCTTTGACATTGAGTGTTGAGACTTGCATTGTGTGTGTGAGTGTTTTTTTAAGGGCTTATATTGTGGGTGCAGAGTGGTTTGTGTGAAACAAGATATGACTTTTTTTTTAAGTTTTATTTATTTTTGAGCAAGAGAGAGAACAGAGGAGGGGCAGAGAGAAAGAGGGAGAGAGAGAAGCCCAAGCAGGCTCCTCACTGTCAGCGCAGAGCCCAAGGCAGGGCTTGAACTCACAAACTGTGAGATCATGATCTGAGCCAAAATCAAGAGTAAGACACAACCAACTGAGCCACCCAGCCACCCCAAAGTGTGACTTCTTTTGTTGTCTCGGTGTTACAGCAGGCATTCTAAGAGAAGAGGAAACTAGTTTCACTACCTATAGGTCATCACTCACTTATAGGTGGTATAGAGAGTAAACTAGGGGATTGGTTATGTGATGATGAAGGGTCAGAAAGGACCCATTTCTTTGGAGAGAGTAGGAGAGCCTCAATCTTTCTCCTCTCCATCCAGATGTGGTGCTAATGTCACTCTTCTTTTAATCAAGGTACACATTTCAAAGAACCGATCAGGCAGCTAGATAGGTGCTCCCTAGAAATTTGGGGACAGAGTAATTGGTACCTGACCCATGAATCAATATTCAAAAGGTGAGGGCCTGGCTAAAGCAGTCTGTCTGAAGATATAATGTACTTTCACAGTCTGTTAAGGTGAAAGCAGATGCATAATTCCTTCAAGATTTTATGGATGCTTGAGAGGGAGACACCCCCAAGAGCACAACTCGCAGGGGGTGAGGTGACTACAACAGAAGGGTAAACTGTTAGAAGTTAATGGCCATGCAGGGGATTTAGAAACTGCCATTAATAAGGGTGACTCAAGGGGCACCTGGGTGGCTCAGTCAGTTGAGGTCTGACTCTTGACTTCGGCTCGGGTCATGATCCCAGGGTCATGAGATAGAGCTTCATATCAGGATCTGTGCTGGGCTTGCAGCTTGCTTGGGATTCTCATTCATTCTGTCTCTCTCCCCCTCTCCCTTGCTCATGCACTCTCTCTCTCTCTATATATATATATAAAATAAAATAAATAAGGTTGTCTTTTAAAAAAAATCTCACAGAAGTACCTAAAAGAAAGAGCCAGAAATTTGAGTGTGGCAGACAGGGCAAACTTCGAACCAGACTGATTCTGTTGAGCCTCCCAAGGTTGTTCTTTCCTTAATCCCATTTTTATGCACTTCCTTCTCTTCCCCATTGGCAAAACAAAACAAAACAAAACAAAAAACACATCTAGGAAGCAAAGAAGGGCACGTAAAAAGGAAAGAGGAGAGAAGCCAACAACCACATCCTACTTCTCCATGTAGGCTGTTGAACCCATGACTGCTAAGCTAAGGAGAATCATCTACAATTGGGTAAGACTGTGGAATTGGTAATATTGGACTAGACTAGATATTTTTTAAGGGACTGGAGGAGCTGAACTCGTCAAGATTACATCTAGAAGAAAGTCCTTAGAGGTGGAAAGATTAGCTGGTTTCTCCTTGCACATTACAACCAACTCGACAATTCAATACCTGATATATAAAGACACACACACAAATAAATCTGTATCTTTATCCATATCTATATTTATATCTACATACACAATCCACACACACGTGCTCATTTATGTTCACCAAAGTTTGTTAAATATGCTTTCAAAACATGTTCTACTTTTCCCAACTTCGACATTTTTCACTTTTCCTTGAAATTCTTTCAATTTTTTCTTTGTCAATTTCAGGCTCCTAGTTAGGCTCACAAGGATTCAGAATTACGATTTCTACCTACATTATTTTATCTGTATCTAAAACTTAGCGTCCCTAATAAATCTTTCACCTTACAGTCTGTGTGATTTGACATTAATCTAATGAGCCACTTTTCTATGGCATTTGTTTGCTGTATCTTTTTCCATCTTTGCAGTGTCTACTTTCCTGCATCATTATGGCTCTAAGAATGTCTTTTAAATATCATAGAGCTGGATTTTATTATCTCATGTAAGACCCTTTGACTTACATGAGATATCTGACAAGTTCAATCTATTTTATTATTTTTATTTATATTTTAAATTTACTTCTATAATTTTACTTTGTACTTTTATTTTTATGAGTTTTAGAGATTTTTCTTTTTTCAATTGGATTAATAAAGATTTCCATAACTTTTTTGCACTTCACTGACTGCCCCCCCACTGACTTTATTTCTATACTTTGTAGATACACTTAATTGAAAAAGTTAAATTTCTTAATACAAGAAACTTAATACAAAGTTTAAGGCTTATTATATAAAGGAGTAGGCTCAACTTTCCTATTCTTAAATCCCATTCCCCAGAAGCAACCCCTTTGAATACTTTTAACTCTATTCTAATCATAGTTCTATCTCTCAATAACATTTTTTCTGCTGCTTTTAAATTTTAGACACTATTGAGTTACTGCTATGGCTATTTTCCTAGAATTATCTCTTTACAATTATCCTGGTTTTAAATGTTTTAAATTTATTTTTACTTTTTCAGAGAGAGAGAGTGCATATGTGGGCATGCAAGCAGGGGAGGGGCAGAAAGAGAAGGAGAAAAAGAACCTTAAGCAGGTTCCATGCTGTCAGTGCAGAGCCAAAGGCAGGGCTTGAACTCATGAACCCCATGAGATCATGACCTGAGCAGAAACCGAGTTGGACACTTATCCAACTGAGTCACCCAGGCATCCCTCTATCCTTATATCTTTGCATTCTCTTTCCTGCCCCTAGACCCCATGATTTATTTCTTAGTTTACGCACTTGTTTTGAAAGACTACATCTTTCTGTAGATTACTTACAAAGGAGTTGCCCAGGAGGCAAATTTTTCTCTGAACGTGCATGTCTAAAATATATTTTATCCCACTGTGATATTTGATTATTTGGCCAGGTATGCAGGTATGAAATTCTTTTTTTTAATTTTTTTTCAACGTTTATTTATTTTTGGGACAGAGAGAGACAGAGCATGAACGGGGGAGGAGCAGAGAGAGAGGGAGACACAGAATCGGAAACAGGCTCCAGGCTCCGAGCCATCAGCCCAGAGCCCGACGCGGGGCTCGAACTCCCGGACCGCGAGATCGTGACCTGGCTGAAGTCGGACGCTTAACCGACTGCGCCACCCAGGCGCCCCAGCAGGTATGAAATTCTAAATTGAATATCACTATCCCTTGGAATCTTAAGGGCATTTTCTCATTGCATTTTATCTTCCAATATTTCTGTTGGGAAATGCAATGTCATTCTCTCTGATTCTGTGATTTCTCCTGGAAACCTTTGTCTCTTTATATAGTGTTCTGATATTTCACAGTAATGTGCTTTAATAAGAAACTATTTTTTCTGGGGTACCGGGGTGGCTCAGTCAGTGAAGCATCTGACTCTTGGTTTAGCTCCAGTCATGATCTCGTGATTCGTGGGTTCGAGCCCCTCGTGGGCGCTGTACTGGCAGTGTGGAGCCTACCTGGGATTCTCTCTCTCTCTCCCTCTCTCTACCCCTCCTCCACTGGCACTCTGTCTCTCTCAAATAATAAACTTTTAAAAAAAAATCTTAAAAAAAAACACAAAAAAACCTTTTTCCCCCATTCATTCTACTGTGCCCTCACTGGGATGTTTCCAGTCTGGAGTCCCATGATCTTTTGTTCTCAAAGTTTCCTGTATCATGTCTTTGATGTTTTCCTTTTCTGGGTTTTCTGTTCTCTCTTTCTAAACCCCCTGTTATTTGGATATTAGAGTTCTTGAACGGTCCTTTAATTTTCTTATCCTTTCTCTCCTATTTCCAGTCTATGCTTTCTGTTCTACTTTCTGGAATATATTTTTTAATTTTGTTTTCCAACTCTTGTATTAAAATTTTTGTTTCTGTATTCCTGTTTCTCCTTTCCCAAAGTTTTTTTACTCTCTAATTTTTCACTGAAAGAATGTAGTAACTTTTGTCTTTCATAGAATATTAATCAGGGTTACATTGACTTATGTTCCAAGTTCTTCTGTTCCTCTTTATTCCATTATTTTTATTTCTCCCTTTTTGTGAGGGAGAACCCTCCCTTTTGGAGGGTTCCCTTTCATGCGCAGCAATCATGAGCTGTCTGTTCATATTTAAGAACAAGGCCCTTAAAAGCTGACCAGAGTTTCTGTCACTCTGTTGACCTCCCCACATGATAGAGGAGGCAGAGTTTTGTTTTGTTTTGTTTTGTTCTTTTAGGGTTGGTTAGTTCCATCAAAGAGGAGTCTTTGTATCTTGTATCTGACAGTGTCAGCCTGAGGTACAGCATTCTGAGTGCCCAGAGAGAAGCTTACAGAACTTTACTCAACTACCTCTCATTATTTAGCACCTCACCTCTGCGCTCAGATATACCCAGCACCCACAACTCTAGAACTTGTCTAGGCCAGCTTCTTCAGAGAAAAAAAACTATAGTTTCTGCTGCAGTGAGGGACGGATAGTCCCCTTGTTTGCAGCACAGAAGCGGTTTGAGGTTCAGACTCTTCATGCTGCTTTTCTTTTTTCTTTTTTTTAAGGTTTGTTTATTTTGAGAGAGACAGAGCATGAGAAGGGGAGGGGCAGAGAGAGAAGGAGACACAGAATCCGAAGCAGGCTCCAGGCTCTGAGCTGTCAGCACAGAGCCCAACATGGGGCTTGAACTCACGCACTGCGAGATCACGACCTGAGCTGAAGTTGGACACTTAACAACTGAGCCACCCAGGAGCCCCTCGTGCTGTTTTCCAATCAGTCCTCCTAGTTTACCCATCCTCCAACCCCAACTTCAGCAAAACCCATTGCCTCCACTGCTGTGGCCTTTCCTGATGCTGTGGCATGAGTCAGATTGTTTCTTACGCGCTTCAGAATTTTCATTTTCCCTGCTCTAATCCATTCTTCTAGTTCGTAAACTTTGTCCCCATTTTTTCCCCCTTAAACAAGGCCTATGTGTTGTCATCCCCTCTGTTTGCTTTTTTCTTGTGGGCTTATTTCCTTCTTACTCATTTATTGCCATTTTGATGGGATTTGGGGAATAAATGGTGCTTAACACATATATACAAACTGGCATGTTCGTAAGAAAGCCTACCTTTACTTTTATAGGCCTACTTGACTTAGAAAGGATAAATTGATTCAAATAGATCTACTGTCCTCCTGAATAATAAAAGGTCCATAAAATGATTAACTGTACTTATTTGTCCATCTCCCAAGCTATTAGGATCTAGTTGTTTTTTTAAAAATCTCACTAATTATATCGTTTTGTGGCTGTGTTTATATTTAATTCTACATATTAAAATATCCCCATTTTGAGGCCCCCCCTGGGTGGCTCAGTCAGTTAAGCGTCTGACTTCAGCTCAGGTCATGATCTCATGGCTTGTGAGTTCAAGCCCCGTATCGGGCTCTGTGCTGACAGCTCAGGGCCTGGAGCCTGCTTCAGATTCTGTGTCTCCCTCTGTCTTTGCCCACCCCCTCCACTCACACTCTGTCTCTCTCTCTCAAATATAAACAAACATTTTTAAAAATCCACATTTTATCACTATTGATTGATTCTAGGGCCCTTTGCATCCTTCTGGGTTCCTTAGTTTTTATTTCTGAACTACATTAGCAAGGGCCTATGAGTAAAAGATCCTGCCCTCAGTTTCAGATGATAGTTTATATCATAGTTTTGCATTCTAGATGATTATTCTCCAATTTATATTTCAGATCTTGTTCTGCATTCGCTTGGGTCCCCTGAGAAGCAGCCATCATGATGGGATTAGAGTGGAAGACATTTACTGAGAGCCATGATGATGAAGAAAAAAGGGAGGAGTTGGAGGAGGATGTGAGCTGACTGTGGTACAGGTCTAACCCCTGGGAAGGAGGGAGGGAAGGGGACAGTGTTAGGTAAGCAAGGTCTTAAACGGCCTAAGAAAGTTTCAGTCAGACCAGTGGGAAGCCTTGGCATCAATCACTTATTCATGGGAGTCTTGAGAATCTCAGGACGAGGTCTGCCTCAGTTTCCCTAGTACACTCAGGCCCTGGGTACAACCAGGCTTTTGGAAGCATGTCCTCAGCATAAACAAACATGGTGGCAGATTCAGGGCACAATAACTGGGCCACCCATTGATTATGCGCCCACTCCCCAACCAGATCTGGACGATACAACATTATGGCTGCCACAGATTCCTTGGTCACCTGTGTACGATCAACACTTTAACCCGGACAATGTCAAGGACACTATGCTTCATTTCTAGAAATTTCATTTCACTCTTTGTGAAATCTGCTCATTCTTTGGTCTTGATGCGTTGGCTTTCTGTATGGATTCCATTCCTTTGTTTATCCCTCTCTTTAATAAAAGCATAATTTCTTGGCTCTCAGATTGCTTTATTATCTCAGATTCTTGGAGGTGTTACTCTTCTGTTTACTGTGTTTATTGATTTTCACTCAGGATGTATCATTTCCTTATGTTTTCAAATACTGATTGTGAGTTCATCTTTAGTAGGAGTTACTTTACCTTTGATAATCCTAAGGGACCTGGTTTATAGAAATGACACCCCCAAATCGTATTAATATGTACAATATCTGATACTATAGGGTCATCACTGGGCTCCGAATGATTTAATATCAAATTTTCATCTTGATGATTGTTTTACCAGGTGAATTGTTTCCTGGAGACTTTTTTCCCGTATGGATTGTTCAGGACATTCTTTACCATCCTGAAGATGTAGTTTGTTTTCAGCTTCCTTTGATGGCAGGAGTGGCCCTTCCTATCTTCATGGAGAGTTCCAGCTCTTATCTTCACGGGAGACCAACGCTTTGACTTTGGTTTCTGTGTGGACATTAAGTCTCGAGCTTCAAGGCAACTAAAACCTAACTTTGGGTCTGATATCCAACCTCGTGACCACAGCAGGAACAGTTTCTACCGCTGCTTTGCCTTTCAAATTATTCTTTTGTTCTGACACGGGAATTTGACATCAGTGTAAAATCATTTTTTTCTAGAGAGAGGGGTTAAAAATCTCGGAATCTGTTCTATTATTGCATTAAACTAAATCCTTTTTTTTTTTAACCTTTATTCATTTTTGAGAGAAGACAGAGACACAATGTGAGTAGGGGAGGGGAAGAGAGAGAAAGACACAGAATCCGAAGCAGGCTCCAGTCTCCAAGCTGTCAGCACAGAGCCCTACGCAGGGCTCGAACAAGGCCTGTGTGTTGTCATCCCCTCTGTTTGCTTTTTTCTTGTGGGCTTATTTCCTTCTTACTCATTTATTGCCATTTTGATGGGATTTGGGGAATAAATGGTGCTTTTTGCCTTTTGCAACATCAACCACGTATTTACATTAAAACAAACAAACAAACCCTTTCCCCCAGAATCTTCAGGTGTTTGCGGCAGAAGAGATTCCACATGAGCCGAGTCTATCCTGTTTGGGAAACTAGAGAAGTCCTTCTTTGTTTATTCCTTCTACCTGGAATGATCTTTTGCATTTTTTTTTAAGTCCTTGTTCTAGTCACTCTTGGGTCTGCCTTCCCAAACCCTACTCCTTCAGCCAGAAATAATCACTCTCCTCTCTGCACAACCATACTACATTATTTAATATCTGCCTTATGGCATAGCCATGCCCCATTTAATAATAGCTATTGGAACGCCTTGAATTTTGACGAAAAGGACATGTATCCACAGTCAAACCTGTAACACAGTATTATCTATAAGCACAGTGTAGTGGGGGAAAAATGCAACATTGAGTGCTATTTACCTAAGTGCCTTAACTTCTTTTTACTTATCTATAATATGAATTAGCACACCCACTCTACTTACTTTGCAGAATTACAGGGGAGAACATAAAAACTGTTTATATAAAAGGGCCTTCTTAATTTTAGTGAATTAGATACATCTAAAATATGTTTTATTCCACACGGCATCAGTGTTTGTTCAATCAAGAGACAGCATCTCAAAGGGTATATTTTATGATTTCATGGAAATGCAGTGAAGAACATTTGGAGAGGACGTGACGTGCATGTTCATTAAAATGAATCTTTCATTCAAAGAGAAATAAACTTAATGATGAAAATAGCAAAGCTACATTGCATTTGATGTTCTGGGGGAATTATAAACTGCAAGCATGTCACATACATACAGAAGAAACATTTCCTTGGTATCTGAAGGAGCATAAAATAACTTAGAAGGTATGTGAAAATACAGTCTAGCTGCCCCATCTGTTGAGTTATCAGATTTCACTGTTAATGCAAGTTTCCTTATCCCCTCTCCAGCATTCTGGTCCTGGAATCTGTTAAAGGACTCAACGAAATTAGGTCTGTGAAATTATTATTGCTTGAGTATGCATAGTTTAGTGGTTAAGAACACAGGATCTGGGGGCAACCCAGTGGCTCTGTCAGTTGAGCATGTGACTCTTGATTGCAGCTTGGGTCACGATCTTGAGGTTTGAGTTTGAGCCCCACAGTGGGTTCTGTGCTGACAGTGCAGAGCCTGCTTGGGATTCTCTCTCTCTCTCTCTCTCTCTCTCTCTCTCTCTCTCCCTCTCTCTCTCTGCCCCTTCCCAACTTGTGTTGTCTCTCTCTCTTTCTCAAGATAAATAAAATAACTTAAAAAAAAAAAAAAAAAGAACACAGGATCTGGAGCCAGACTACCTGGGTATAATTTTCTAATTATATGACCTTGGACCATGATTTAAACTCTCGGCTGTGTTATCTGCAAAACGGAAATAATATTTCTTATCATTAATACTCCTCGTTGTGAGTATTAAATGAGTTATTACAAGTAGGGTTTGGAACAACACCTGTCATATATGTAGCAGCTACAAGGACAAGACATGTACTACTGGCCAGGCAATGGGTTAAGTACTCGGAATATGAAGCTGAACAGGGTGCTTCCAACAAAAAGGTAGGAAACTCATCTTGAGCTAAACATTTGTCAGAGAGCACAGATTAATGGTTGGATAGCAAGAGAAACCAAAGAAACTTGGCAAAAATCTTGATGTAAACCATCAAATTACCTTTGAAGCATTGAAGGGAAGGTACATTTAGCTCTCTTACCTGGAGTGATAGAAAGAAGCAGTGGTACCAATCATTGCAAATAAAAGATGTTCTGAAATCCATTTCCATTTGGCTTTAAAGAGCATAATGTCATCAGGAGGGGCCAGTTTGTCTTAGGCTATCTTACTGAAGTCAGCATTAAAATGATCTTTTGTTTTATGAAGACACCAGTCCATCATGGAAAGAATCAGTACATAGCTTGACAAAGGAAATCCAGTCTGTATCATTATGTGGTCATAGATAATTCACCGAATATAGAATACAGATAGAGGAAAATTAGCATCAGGAAATGTTCTCACACGAAACAGGAATTTGACATCAGTGTAAAATCATTTTTTTCTAGAGAGAGGGGTTAAAAATCTCGGAATCTGTTCTATTATTGCATTAAACTAAATCCTTTTTTTTTTTAACCTTTATTCATTTTTGAGAGAAGACAGAGACACAGTGTGAGTAGGGGAGGGGAAGAGAGAGAAAGACACAGAATCCGAAGCAGGCTCCAGTCTCCAAGCTGTCAGCACAGAGCCCTACGCAGGGCTCGAACTCACTGACGTGAGATCATGACCTGAGCTCCAGGTGGACGCTTAACCAACTGAGCCACCCAGCACCCCTAAACTAAATTCTTACTGTAAATGAAGTTAACATTTGTCTTTAACAATTACATTCTTTGTATTGTTCGAGTATACCTTCTCAGAAACTTCTGGTTGTTAGAATAACTCCCTCTGTGGTGGAGTACAGAAGGAGCTATGGTTTCTCGTGGAAATAGAAGCTTCCTAAAATTAGAAAAAAAAAAAAATCAGTGACAAAACTAAATTGTGGAATAATGAATAATTCTCAGTTGTGTTTGTCATTTTTACAACCTTCATTTTAAGTGACCTATCTTTTTGGAAATGTGGAATGTAAAGCTGGTAAAATTCTGATCTTCAGTCAGAATATTTGTAAATCCTTGTTTACTTGGTTTCCCTTTCTCCTTGGGCTTCTGTTGCAAACTGGTGGTCACATCATCATGAAACATTATGAATTGCCTACTCTACGTTTTTTCCACTTTTCCCAACCATAAGCCTAAAGGGGTCATGGGAAAATTCATTTAAAAGAAAATCATTCATCTTTACTATTCTATTCATTTTTACTAGATTCGTTCATCAAATTACTTTTCTCAGTAACAACTGAGGTAAGCTGTAATACAGAAACTATATTCATTTTGAAACAGTTCTGAGAATGCAGGAAAGAAACAAAGAGACATGCAGAGACAAAAACTAATTGAGCATCTTTTTGTGACGATGCAGAAGTGCAATGACTTTGGAGTTGCAAGCGCATTCAGAAATAAAGACCTCAAAGTTCAACATGACATTTCTAAAACTTTTGAGGGAAATCTATCAAATGGGGGCATACACAGTACTTCAACCCTTATCATAAGCTACCATGTTTCAGACATTTAAATATTCCTTTTTTTTTTCTGCCACAAGCACGGAATTCTGAACTCCAGCAGACAATGAACAGAAGCCCAAAGATCAACGTGTTTGTAAAGGATTATACTGTCGCCATTGCTTCCCAGACTATGGGTTTATTGTGAGAAACTTAACTCTTTCAGACTTTTTAGTAATTCACTCCTTTTGTCTATGTCAAGATGAAGTGGTCCCTTGTTTCTAACAATGGGCCACATCATCAAAGCCCCTGGAAATGCACAAAGCAAGGGGGAATGTCACACTGTGCAAATGGCCTGCAGCTTGACTGCCATGGTAGTGTCACCATTGTGTCACATGCCGGCAAAGCCACTGCCACAGAGGATAGAGAGCCATTGGGCCGGGCCATTTCCCTGGATGGAAGAATTCACTTACAATACAAATACACTCCATGACCGAACTCTTGGGACAGACTTTACTTACTGATAGCAGCAAATCATGATTCTCAACCCTGTCTGCAAGATGCCTAGAAATAAAAGCAAAGAATGGGGAATGATAATCAGAGAAGACGGTGTTGAAAAACAATCCTTCCCCATGGTGAGAATGGCATATTCCATTTAGAAATGATTCCTCTTGGGTTTTGTGTGTGTGTGCTTCCTCTGTTCATGACAATTTGGCCATCCTGGCACAAAAGAATCTCATGTTTCAGATTGGCAAATGAGGGCTATTTTCCAAAGATGTTGGATGCAAACAATATAGGAAGAAAAATAAGGGAGGGGGTGCTTACTATTAAGCAATACTTTCGCCTATAACTACTCCAGTTAGGTTCTTCCTTCCATCTGCACGAACCTATTTTATCACCATTCACACTACATTGTCATTTTAAAGACAATGTCTCTTTCCTTCATGAGCCTATGCCCTCCTCGTGGGCACAATGATATCCCTCTTATTTTTCTACTGTTTTTACATTTTGCAAACCTGCTCTTTGGATATGGTTTAAAAAAATATCAGTATAGGGGCACCTGGGTGGCTCAGTCGGTTTAAGCGTCTGACTTCGGTTAAGCGTCCGACTTCGGCTCAGGTCATGATCTCACAGTCAGTGAGTTCAAGCCCCGCGTCGGGCTCTGTGCTGACAGCTCAGAGCCTGGAGCCTGTTTCAGATTCTGTGTCTCCCTCTCTCTGACCCTCCCCCGTTCATGCTCTGTCTCTCTCTGTCTCAAAAATAAATAAACATTAAAAAAATTTTTAAAAAATCAGTAGAAATATATACAATGGGTAGGAACTTTCCCAACCATGATTGGTTTTCTTGCGCACGTCCTTCAAGAGATTTTCCGTGCACGCACACGTCTGTAACAAAACGGCACTGTTATAAAACCTATTCTGAGCACTATTTATTTCTCTTTAACAGTATTTTTCACAAAGCTTTCCACATGACCCTATGATTAACCTCTTCCTTCTGAATAACAGCAAGATATCACGTATGTATTTAACAGATTTCTTATGAACAGACATTTGCATCATTTGTTTTTGTGATAAACAAAACCTCAATGAACATCCCCCTTTGTTCCTTTGAGCACCTATCTGAGAATACCTATATATTAAATTTGTAAAATCCAGAAGCGTATGATAGTCTCTTTGCCCCCATTTTAGTGCCATGGACTACTAAACATGATGACCTTTTCCAGTTTGATAAATAAAACATGGCATCTTGTTTAAATAAGTGTTTTTGAAAATTATGGGTAAATTTGAACATTTAAAACTATGTTGTCTCAATTAGCCTGGGGTGCTAGAATACAAATAGCATAGACTGGGTGGCTTAGACAACTTAAATCTTTTCCTCATAGTTCTTTTTTTTTTTATTTTTTAAAAATTTTTTTTTCAACGTTTATTTATTTTTGGGACAGAGAGAGACAGAGCATGAACGGGGGAGGGGCAGAGAGAGAGGGAGACACAGAATCGGAAACAGGCTCCAGGCTCTGAGCCATCAGCCCAGAGCCCGACGCGGGGCTCGAACTCACGGACCGCGAGATCGTGACCTGGCTGAAGTCGGACGCTTAACCGACTGCGCCACCCAGGCGCCCCATATTCCTCATAGTTCTGTAGGCTGAGATGTCAAAGATCAAGGTGCTGTTTGGTAGCAGGGGAGAGTCACTTCCCTGGTTTGCCTCATCAGCTGCTTGGTGTATCCTTACACAGTGGAGAGAGAATCCACCTCTCCTGTGTCTCGCCTTAGAAGGGCGCTCATCCCATTCATGCGGGCTCCACTCTCATGACTTGGCCTCAAAGGCCCCACCTCCAAATACTATCGTTTTGGGCATTAGGGCTTCAACATACCAGTTTTGGTGGGACACGAACTTTCAGACCACAGAATATGTATATATTCCATTTATATTTTATAAGACATTTGGGAGCATAATAGTAAATAGTTTTGTAAAGTATTGCAGGAGCAGATTTTAAGGTGTGTTCTCTCCTTTTAGACTATAGAGTTCAATTTATCAAGTTCAATGTATTTTCTTATTTATTAAGTTCTTTTCTATCCTTACCTATTTGTCTGTTTGGTCTGTCACAGACCGACCTGAAGAGTAAAGTCTCCAACTACTATTGTGTTTCTCCCTTTTGCTTCTTTTATTTCTTATCATTTTGACTTATGACTTCTGATTGTGTATATGCATATAGTTTATTAAAGCACTTGTTGCTATAAATTATCTTTCTTTTTAAGTTTATTTATTTGGAGAGACAGAGAGACTGCACATATGCACGAGTGGGGGAGGGGCAGATTTATATATATATATATATATATATATATATATATCTGCAGATACACACACACACACACACACACACACACACACACACACAGAAAGAGTGACAGAGAGAATATGAATCTCAGGCAGGCTCCACACTGTCAGTGAAGATCCCCAAGTGGGGCTCAAAATCATGAACCATGAGATCATGACCTGAGCTGAAGTTGGATGCTTCAATGACTGAGCCACCCAAGCACCCCAAGAAAGAAATTATCTTTCTTTCTCAATTAATGCTTACTATCCTAAGTTCAGCATTTTCTGATATTAACATCAAAATTCCTGATTTTTAATTTTTTTAAATGTTTTTTTATTTATTTTTGAGACAGAGAGAGACAGAGCATGAGCAGGGCAGGGGCAGAGAGAGAGGGAGACACAGAATCTGAAGCAGACCCCAGGCTCTGAGCTGTCAGCACAGCGCCCGATGTGGGGCTCAAACTCATGGACCACAAGATCATGACCTGAGCCCAAGTCGGATGCTTAACCAACTGAGCCACCCAGGCGCCCCTAAAATTCCTGATTTTTAAATTTTTCTTGGTATATTTTGCTCATCCTTTTACTTGTAACATTTTGGAATTATTGGAGTTATTTTGGAGTCATGCCATTTTGTTTTACACGCCCTATTTTTAATAATTCTTTAGATGTTCATCTTCTGCTGCATAGAATGTGTTTTGTTTTGTGTCTTTGTTTATCTTCTAGTACCTGGGAATTTGCTTCTCCCCCCCAACCCCCATTGAAATGCAATCTTTATAATTGGATATAATGTACTTAAATCTGTATTCCTTGATTAGTCCCTTTCAGGCAGCATCTATTAGCTGCCCACTATGAAAATGAAGAACTGACATACTACCTTTCATCCTTCACTGAGATGAGGCATTCCCCAAACTGCACCATCTAATTTTTGCTCATTATATTATTTTTAGCTCTCCTAAGTTATATCTCTAACATGTTAAAATATTCTTTTCTTGACCTATTGTCTAGAGACAGTATCTTTTAACACACACCCCACTGTGAAAGATGTGTCAATCAACATACTTATATTTGTTATGTCTTATCTTTTTCTTCTCATGCCACCAATTTGTGTCTGTTAGTCATAGCACTACTTCTATATTTTTGTGGTTTATAACATTTATATTCTATTCAGAGATGTTAATTCCAAGTATCACAAGGCCAGACATCTGAGAAACTCTTCAGACTCAACAATCTACAGACTCCATGCAATCCCTATCAAAATTCCAATGCATTTTTCGCAGAAATAGAACAATCCAAAAATTCATATGCAACTCCCAAAGACTCTGAATAGCCAAAGCAATCTTGATAAAGAAGAACAAAGCTAGAAGCAATACATGTGCTGATTTCAAATTATACTACAAAGCTATAGTCATCAAAACAATACGGTACGGGCATAAAAACAGACACAGATTAATTCAACAGAATAGAGAGGCCAGAAATAAACCACACATGTGCGGTCAATTAATTTACAACAAAGGAGATAATAATATACAACAGGGAAAAGACAGCCTCTTTAACAAATGGTGTCAGGGAAACTGGACAGCCACATGCAAAAGAATGAAACTTGGCCACTTTGTTACACCATATACAAAAATTAACTCAAAATGGATCGAAGACGTGAGTCTTAGACCTGATGCCATAAAACTCCTAGAAGAAAACAGGTAATAAGCTTCTCCTGACATGGGTCTTGGCAATAATTTTTTGTATTTGGTACCAAATGCCAAGGCAACAAAACCAAAAATAAACAAATGGAAGTCCATCAGACATTAGACAATACACTTCCATAAAATACGAACACCATACCAAAATGAAAAGGCAACTTGGCAGAGTGAAATATTTTCAAATCATGCATTTGACAAGATGTTAATGCCCAAAATATATCGAGAACTCATACAACTCAAATGCAAAAAGCAAACAAATTTGTTTAAATAAATGGACAGAGGACCTCAAAAGACATTTTCCCAAAGATGACATTTAAATGGGCAAGAGGCACATGAAAACGTGGTCAACATCACGAATCGTCAAGAAAAAGCAAACCAAATCCACAATGAGGTGTCATCTCCCATCTTCCAGAATGGCTATTATCAATAAAGGTAAGAAGTAAGTGTTGGTGAAGATATGGAGAAAAAGTAGTCCTTGTGCACTGTTAGTAGGAACATAAATTGGTGTAGCCATTATTTTCATTCTCATGTTGATCCTGAGAAACTCAATAGAGGATGGGGGGGGGGGGGGGGGGGAAAGGGGAAAAAAAAAGTTACAAAGAGGGAAGGAGGCAAACCATAAGAGACTCTTGAATACTGAGAACAAACTGAGGGTTTATGGGGGGTGGGAGAGAGGGATGGGTGGGTGACGGGTATTGAGGAGGGCACCTGTTGGGATGAGCACCGGGTGTTGTATGGAAACCAATTTGACAATAAATTAAATATATTAAAAAAAAAAGAATATGGAACTTGCTCAAAAAATTTAAAAAAACGTATGTGCCCCATGTTCAATGCAGCATTACTTACCATAGCCAAAACCTGGAAACAATCTAAGTGTCATTGATGAATAAATGGATAAAAAAAAAATGTGGTATATATTCACAATGGATTGTTACTCAGCCATTAAAAAAAAAAATTCTTGTCATTGTAGAGAAGTCTCATTATACTAAGTGAAATAAGTCAGAAAGAGGAAAACAAAAACTATATGATCTCACTTATATGTAGAATCTACCCTCTCCCCCCACCAACGTTGGTAAAAAAAAAAAAAAAAAAAAAAAAAAAAAAACAAAAAAAACAAGCTCATAAATACAGATATCAGATTGGTGGTTGCCAGAAGTGGGTAAAAGGTACAAACTTCCACTTATAAAATATATGAGTCATGGGGATCTAATGTACAGCATGGTGACTATGGTTAATAATACTGTTATATATTTGAAAGTTGTCAAGAGAGGAGATCTTAAAACTTATTGGAAAACATGTGATGGACGTCAACGAGATTTGTAGTGATCATTTCAAAACATACACAAACACTGAGTCATTATGTTGCACACCTGAAACTAATACAATGTTATATGTCAATTATACCTCAATTAAAAGAATGTGGAAGAAAAAGATTTGATCAGCATATCCATATTATTTCTTCATAGCTAAACCTGTAACATATAAAAGCCATCAAAGGTGTATCTGTGTATCCCTGATGAAACATAATGAAATTGGAAATTAGTCCCTATGTATTGTACACACAAAAAATAATGCATGATTGATTATATTAGCACTTGGGACTCTGAGAGAATAAAATATGCTTACTGACATTTTAAGTTAAAAAAAAATTGGAAACATAACAAAGCCAGACATGTAAGAAACTCTTCAGATCCAAGCATCTCTTTATAATTCATTCCAGTTCAGACGTATGTGCTTGTAGCTAAGCCAGAATTGACCTGAGCTGAGGCCCAAGGCCAAATGCTGTTTACCTGTCTCACACGTTTCTGACATGGACATCCACACACGTGAATGTTGGCTGGGTTAGAGAACACTCTTTAGATGTTCATGGGGTGCCTTTTTAAGTTGGGTTGCTTATTCACGTGGAGTTTTGCCTCTGATTGAATATAAATCTATGGCAGGGGGCTTAGATGCCTCATGCCAAACTTGCAAGAATTCCTACTCCTTTCTCAGCATGTCCTAAGGGCAAATTCCACTTCTTGTGGAACTCATTTGGTTTCTGATGGAAGCTTTCATCTAGGAGAACTCCAAGCCCTCTATGAAAAATGTCAAGCTATCATGAACTTAGACTTTATGCATTTTGGCTGGTGCACAGAAACTTTATGAAGCTAAGAAAAAAAAAAAAAAAAAACCAAATAGCAAAGCCATGGGGTGTTATCTGTGCAGACTTGATAATGTGTCACACTCCGGTGTAAGCTCTGAGCTATGGACTGCTTGTTTTAAAGCCTAGCCCCACCTCATTGATGTGTTGAAGGACTGTGAAAAAATCCTTAGCTTTCAAAAGTGATAAATGACCATACTCCACTTCCATTTAAGCCCTGGAAATACTTAAAAAAAAAAAAAAAAAAAAACTTAAGATGGATCACATATGATGAGGAATCTGGGCAAAACATTCTCTGATAGCAGGAGCAGAGATGATAGCAAGTATTGAAAAGTCGTGAGACCAGTGAACAAGGTATCTGAAAATAGTTGCAAAGAAATAAAAGGTTACCAGCAGTATCCAACCTCTATTTCTTTTGAGTTTGTCTTAACAATTTATGCAACTATTTGGGTGCCTTGATCAGAGATAAATGAAATCACTTGCCGCTTAAAATAGAACGTGATTTATTGCCCAGCAATGTGTCGACAGGAAAGGATTCGGCCATTCATCCACACATGTTTGGATGAGAAAAACAGAAGGAAAAAAAAGAAAAAGAAAAAGCATAGAATTGGGCTGTTCAGATGAACTTTAGATTCTTTCAAGGGAAGAAGCACCAGACCCAAGCAGTGAAAAAATGCCTGCCTACATTTACTTTAGTGACTATTTTTATCCTGAAGATGCATCATTGCATTTTGACATTTGAGAACTTTATGGATTCTAAGACTAGCAAGTACCAACAAAAGATATTCATACTTTTCCTCGCGGCTTTGCCATCACGTACAAAAACAGTTAAGAGTTCAGTTTGGACTGGAAGCTCTCCAAGGGCAAGGGTAATTTTTTTTTTTTTTTACTCTACAATGTTCTACACTGCACCATATATGGGAAATAACATGATATAAAGAAAAAATTGAACTTTCAAAATGCACATGTCTTCTATTAAAAGAAATCAGCTGAGGGGTGCCTGGGTGGCTCAGTCAGTTAAGCCTCTGACTTTAGCTCAGGTCATGATCTCATGGTTTGGGAGTTCAAGCCCCACATCAAGCTCTGTGTTGACAGATCAGAGCCTAGAGGCTGCTTCTGAATTCTGGGTCTCTGCCTCTCTGCCCCTCCCCCGTTCGTGCTCTGTCTCTGTCTCTGTCTCTCTCTCTCTCTCTCAAAAATAAATAAAAATTAAAAAAAAATTAGAAAAAAAGAAAGAAATCAGCTGAAATGCTAATCATTGAATATTTCCAGTAATATAAAGTAGGCCCTTCTGAGTGTGTATTTTTTAATTTATTTTAAAAATTTATTTATTTAAATTCAAGTTAACATACAGTGTAGTATTGGTTTCACAAGTAGAACCTATTGGTTCAAGACTTACATAGAACACCCAGTGCTCATCCCAACAAGTGCCGTCCTTCATGCCCATCACCATTTTAGCCCACCCATCTCCCCTCCAGCAACCCTGTTTGTTCTCCGTATTTAAAAGTCTCTTATGGTTTGCCTCCCTCTGTTTTTATCCTATTTTTTCCTTCCCTTCCCCTATGTTCATCTGTTGTGTTTCTTAAATGTCACATATAAGTGAAATCCTGTAGTATTTGTCTTTCTCTGACTTGCCTTGCTTAGCATAAGACACTCCAGTTCCTCCACATTTTTGCAAACGGCATTATTTCATTCTTTTTTGATCGCCCAGGAGTATTTCATTGTATATACCTACCACCTTTTTTTTTTAATCTATTTATCAGTTTTGAACCAAGGAGTAAAGGTCTTTTGCTTAATGGAGAAGAAAGAATCTGATGTTTATTCTGCAATGCAGTTTCTCACTCCTAATATTCAGAAGTCATCATCTCTTTGACATAAAAATGATAGTTCAGACCTCCAGTTTTGAGTCCAACATGTAAGGAGCTTTGAAATCACTGCTCCACCCTAATAACCACTGGAAAGAGGAATACACTGAGAAGTCAACTCTTCTTAGATCTGTCAGGGAAGAGAGGTGACAGGGCAAACCACTGCTCCCCAAGCTGACAATACAGGTGGATAAAGAGAATCACAACTTACCAGAGCAGAAACTGTTGCAGGAACTTGTGTGGACCTGAACAGCAATGAGCAAATTGCTGGAGGCTCATTGTCGACCAGCCTGAGAGTTAAAAACTCCAGGAGGACCCAATCATACACAGTTCCCAAGTTGTTGTGAGTTTCACCTCCAGGAGCTCCAACCCGTTTTTGTCAGGGAGCCTCAGAGAAAACCCCCTAGTACTGAGGGCAAATGAGAGCGAGTGGAACCATGTTGGAATGCACCAGAGCACTTTACTCTTAACAAGCCCCGACCCCAGAGGAAACTCGTTAACCAAAGCCTAACCTGTTGGGCTTTCTTCAGAGGCGACCTGACTTGGGAGGAGGGACATACCCACCTCTACTCCCTCTAGCCATCCGATCCCGCCTGAAAGGAGGGGCAAAAAAAACCCAAGAAGCACCTGTGGAGATCACAGCCCAAGGACACGTGCTCCTGAAAAGCTGAGACCAATCACTGGACCACAGAACGCTTCCCTCCCCCACACTCACCACTACTTTACCCTGGTTCTTTTTTACCTAATACATCACATCCACCTTTCAACAAAAGTTTATAAGGCATAGTAGAAAGCAAAAACAAAGCTTGAAAAGATGGAGAAAGCATCAGAACTAGAGTCAGATGTGGCACAAATGTTGGAATTACCAGACCAGAACTTTAAAAAAAAAAACCTGTAATTAACATGCTAAGGGATTTAATGGAACAGTAGACAACATGTAAGAACAGGTGGATAATGTTAAGCAGAGAGATGGAAATTCTGAGAATAAAAAAGAAGTGGCAAAAATCACGATCACTATGCCTGGTAGGCTCATACATTGGACACAGCAAAGGAAAGAATCTCTGAGACTGAGGACAGGACGATAGAAACTCCTAAAACTGAAAAGAAAAGAGAAAAAAGACAGAAGAAAAACCACAACAAAGTATCCAAGAACCGTGGGAGAACTATAAAAGATGTAAACACATGGAATAGGAAGAGCAGAAGGAAAGGAAACCAGAAAAAGGAACAGAAACAGGTGTTAAACAATAATGACTGAGAATTTCCCCCAATTAATGTCACACATTAAACCACAGATTAAAGAGAGAAAGTTGGTGAAACAGACAAAGAAATTAATTGGAACAGAATAATGAGCCAGAAAGACCCACATTGATGTAGTCAACTGACCTTTGAGGAAGGAACAAAGGCAATATAATGGAGCAAAGAGTCTTTTCAACAAATCTGGAAAAAACTGGACAGCCATGTAAAAAAAAATACAGACCGTGTGACCTTCTCCAAAATTAATTCAAAATGGATCATAGACCCAAACATAAAATGCAAGACTATAAAACCCCTAGAAGATAGTATAGAAAAAAGCTCCACGTGACCGTGCATATAATGAAAACTTTTTAGATACATCATCTATGAAAGAGATCACTGATGAGAGACCCATCTGGCAAAGGACTGTCATTCAAAACATGCAAAGAACTCTTTAAACAGGAAGAAAATAAATGATTAAGAAATGGACCAAAGACCCTTAACAGATACCTCACCAAAGAAGATTGTCAGATATGAAAAGATGTTCGACATCCTATGTCATTGGGGAATTGCAGATAACACCCCTACGAGAGTAGCCTAAATCTGGAACACTGACGACACCCAATACTGGTGAGAATGTGGAATAGCAGTGACTGTCATGCATTGCTGATGACAATTCGAAATGATACAGGCACTTTCAAAGATAGGTTGTTGGTTTCTTACAGACCCAAACATACTCGCCATACGATCCAGAGATTACACTCCTTGGCATTTACCCACATAAATCGGAAACTTATTTCCACACAACAACCTGCACCACAGATGTTTATTCATAACTGACAAACCTTGGAAACACCCAAGACGTTCTTCAGCAGGTGGATGGACCCACAGTGGTACACCCAGGCAATGGAATATTCTTCAGTGCTGAAAGAAGATGGCCTATCAAGCCATGAAAAGAAAACTCAAATTCATATTACTAAGTGAAAGAAGCCAATCTGAAAAAGCTACACGCTGTATGATTTCAGCTATATGATATCATAGAAAAGGCAAAACTACGGAGACAATAAAAGGATCTGTGGTTTCCAGGGGTTAGTGGGGAGGGAAGAATGAGATAGAGCACAGAGGGTTTGGGGGCCAGCAAAACTAGTCTATATAATAATACAATCATGGATACGTGTCATTAAACATTAGCCAAACCCAGAGAATGTACATCATCAAGAGTGGACCCTAATATACATTATTGACTTTGAGTCATAATGAGGTGTGAGTGTACGTTTGTCAGTTGTGATAAATGTACCACTTTGGTGCAGGAGGTCAATATTGGGGTCGTGTATGTGGAAGGGCAGGAAGTATATGGGAACTCTGTACTTTCTCCTCAATTTTGCTGTCAACCTAAAATTGCTCTAAAAAATAAAGCTCATTAATTTATTTAAAAAGGAGTATTTGACTTACAGGAGATGATGCCTATATTAAAAAAGTACTTGCGGGGCGCCTGGGTGGCGCAGTCGGTTAAGCGTCCGACTTCAGCCAGGTCACGATCTCGCGGTCCGTGAGTTCGAGCCCTGCATCGGGCTCTGGGCTGATGGCTCAGAGCCTGGAGCCTGTTTCTGATTCTGTGTCTCCCTCTCTCTCTGCCCCTCCCCTGTTCATGCTCTGTCTCTCTCTGTCCCAAAAAAAATAAATAAACGTTAAAAAAAATTAAAAAAAAAAAAAGTACTTGCCATTTTTATAGCAACATTATTCCAAAAAGGTTAGGGCTTTTCCAGAGATTATCACGTGGACATTTTTTCCCCCTGTCATTATTTCTCTAATGTGGTCATCTGTTGGAAACCCCAGATGTTACTCATATGGGAGAAGGTAAAGGGATTTAAACAGCCCAGAAGGTTCATCGGCTGAGCAGTTTAAATCAGGATTTGAAATACTGACTTTTCCTCTTCATGGTTACATCCATGACGCCATCCTGTAAGAATCTATGGAATGACCAGTCAGCCCAGCGATGTGCTTTATGTCATTCTGCTAATTGTGGAAAATCGCATCTATAGATCTCTTCCTTCTTAATCCTTCTACAATGATAATTTTGGTAAATATGAGTTTCCACCAACTATTTCAGTAACTCTTAAAGCTATTTTATATTATTTTCCAATATTTGGAGTTTTCAAATATTACACATCACATGTTCTGCCAATCCTATGAGGAAGAACAGTAGCAGTATGTTTTCTTTTGGTGTGAATAAGCCAGAGTCAAGTGAAACGAATTACCTTGACCATGATCACACAAGGCATCAGACCTGGAAATTTGTCACCCATCCTGCCAACTCCATATTCCCTCTTGTTTCTATCATTCTCACATGATATCGACTTAGAGTATGTATGTTCCTCTTGATCCTGGACAGAATTTGTAGTCATAAGTATAATCACTTCCACAGCACTGCAAAAATAAGCAATGAAGATAGTATGGTATGGGGCGCCTGGGTGGCTCGTTGATTAAGTGTCTGACTTCAGTTCAGGTCATGATGTTGTGGTTCATGGGTTCAAGGCCCGCGGCGGGCTCTGTGCTGACAGCTCAGAGCCTGGAGCCTGCTTTGGATTCTGTGTCTTGCTCTCTGCCCCCTCCCCCCACTCATGCTCTGTGTTTCTCCATCTCTCAAAAATGAATAAACATTTTTTAAAAATTAAAAAAAAATCTTAAGATAGCATGGTATAAAGAGAGAAGGTAAACTATGCAAGTCTGGAGACAAATAATAACTGGGACTAACCATAAAACTGAGATCAGAATTCCTTAAAAATAATAGCAAAGTCTTCCTTGCATCATAGAGGTATATTACTCAGAAGACATGGTGTGGTCTGTAGGGGGAGTGATGTGGGCAAAGTGGGGGCCTTCAAGGAAGGGTGAGGTGACCCCACAGACCAGCAGACAGACAAAAATCAAATCAACACCTTCACGTTGTATTTAGGAAAGTGACAGGCCTTCTTCCCCGATCAACAAAGCAAGGGCTGTGCACAAGCAAATCTCTCTACTTCCGCGTGCTTTAAGTAACAAGATTCCGTGAACAGCTGTGAGTCAAGATATCAAGAAGAAATCCACCACGACCAGAGGATTTGGGTGCGGGTTGATCACACCCGTAAGAGCTGAAGTCACCAGCCAGTTCTGTCATTGGATAAAGGGCTGTGCCCTCACCACCTCTCGAGGCCATTGGTGGTTTCCCCAGATTCCTCCAAGGTTTTCCTGGAGAACTTGTTTTCTCTTAGCCTCTGAGCCCAATTCTAATAATCTAAGAGCTCTGACTATAAAGTGGTGAGTCTAGTTTTGAGGAAAAAAAATGAATAATTCAGGATGTAAACACCCAAGCCAACGTTTTCCTTGAGGTAATCAAGATTATTTGAAAACTAGCTGCCTTGGGTTAAGTCAGACTCTCTATAGAGCCAGTAGCAGTCAAAAAGGAATTGTATTGTATTATGTATCGTCTTGTGTCATGTAATATGTAAAGCGACATGACAATGTTTTAGTACATTGTGCTGAGGCCCGTGACTTTGTATTATGTGTGATATTTAAGACTGACTTTTGCTTTAAAAGTGTCTAAAGCCTTTAATGAAGTACATAACGCTCTTATATTTGTTCATTCAGTCAAAATCATTTAATGGAAACCATTTTATACATGTTAGGTGCTGAGCTCATCAAAGAATCAGATGCCTTACTAAGGGAAAGGGCACTCTTTTAATAACCAAAAAGGCATTCTCTAGTAATTAATTTGGCCACATGGTTCCTCAATGCAGGCTTAACAGTATTCACTGCCAATCACCTTCTACTTTTCTCTATGAGGGAAAATAGCAATATTTTGAGCCTCTGCATCTTTTTTTCCAAGGCTTCCCCCCCTTTTTTTCTCCACTCTTTAAATAATACATTCTCCTGGAGCTCAACATCTCAGGCAAGCACAAAAAACCCCTGCCTTTCATCCTGCTGTTTTAAAATCATCTTTGTCAAGCGACTCAACTCTGGTTTGTTTTCTGCCAGAAATAAAATCTACCTGCAGTACACATAAAATATTCGGGACATTTTTCAAATTTAATTTGCAGCCACAATTCAGGCATAAAGGCCACTGCTATGTATCAGTGCCTAGAGATTTAGTGAGAATGATTAAAGTGAATCTTTTGAAAACGAGTGCAATATGAAGAAAAGAGTCAATCCAGTTCTATAACATGGCCATCCACTTCTCCTGGTCTCTGTTAGTTGGCTGTGAGTCCAAAAGTCTCATGTGGGTTCCACTACCCATCTACAGGGGTAAAGAAGTCTGTCTGTGTACGGGTATAAACAATGGTGATGAATAGCTTTGTACCTCAGTGCCTTTTCCCAAAGTGGCAATTCATAAATAGATCTCATGCTATGAGTTCGTATGTTATATGGAGCCTAGGACTCTTGAGTAAGGTCACCTTCCAATTCAGTGCTTCCCAGAAAACCTAAGATGGGGACTCCTTCACGGCTGAATAATTAGTCTAAAAATCTCCCAAGAAAGAGAGAATCTAGTTCCTATTGTTTTGTTTTTTTTTTCTGATAAAATGAACACTGAACAGAAATATGTGCATTCGAAGAAGTCTGGCTTATGGCATTTTCAGTAAACAGTGCTTATTGAATGTATAAACCTTCTGGACTTCAGTTTTTCCAGATGTGAAATGAAAATGGGTCAGAATAATGTGCTCTGAGCTCCTCCCTTCCAGCCCATACATTGTATGCACCAGCGTCAGGGTTTTGGCTTGGGTTTGTAGACTCCTTACTTGGAGTCTGTGCTGAAGCGGTTTGTACAGGCATGTGAGAGCCAGTTATTAAATTTTCAGGAATTCCGTGAGCCAGCTGTTAAACCCAGCCATTATTAAAACTGAAGTATATAAACCTACAATTCAATACTTTATACTTTTGCAGGTAACAATACTCAAAACTCAGCAATTTTCATTATTTTACTACCTTCTACTATGAGGAATGATCTTGAGGTCATTTACATCTATCATGCTTGTATTGTGGAAATACTATGCAATTGTATGATAATGAGCATGTCTTCTTAACTCCACATCCTGTGACACCATATTGGTACTTTCAAATTGGCCATGGTGGGAGTGTTTATACCATGGAAAGGGAAAAATGCTACAAATCATTGCCTTTTAATTTTCTCAGAGAGCTGGTTTCAGAGAGCATACTGCTGGGGTCACCAGGCTGAGACCAAAGAGAGAAGGGAGCCATGAATTTTAAATAAGAGTATCAGAGTGCTCCCAGAAAGCAGACCATACAGATGTTTCCACAGAGCAAATTTCACAAGGCAAATTTTTATGTGGAAACCCCTGGGTCATATATTCTCTTTAGCCTGAGTCAAGTCTGGTCCTGTGAAGGAGAGAGTGAAGGAATAGTCTACAATGCAAGCAGAATTCTAAGAAAGTTTAAGTCTGGCCAGTGGGGATTCTTTGAGCCAAAACGGACTGTCAAAGGAATCCCTCATTTCACAGGCAGAAAGAGCTTTCTTTGGGTTGCCCTCCTGCCCTCAGTCCCTGTGAGAGAGCAGCCTGTCAGAACCATGGCCTTAGGGCAGATGTTATGGAGGTAGGGACAGGGACAGAGAGACAGAACACAGGAAAGTGCAGGGAAGAAGATGGTGGGACCTGGAGAGGACACCAGAGACCAGCCAACAGTGTAACATGGCTGTAAAACAGGGCTCAATAGAAGCAAAATGTGGGAGATGTCAATCATCACATGTTTAGTTAAAATCTACTCTCCTGTAACATCTATTCATAAACACAACAGAAATGCTCTCAGCATCCAAAATCACTGTAACTGGTACTCTAAGCTTTGTGGGTAAAAATATCCAACACCTGACTTGAGCTTTGAAATAAAGTAAGAAAATATTTTGCTAGATAGTCACGGTCTTGTCCTACATCCCTTCAGATTACCAGCTTCCTGAACTTGCAGCTGTCATCGTGAACGACTGCAATCGTAGGATGGGACGACAGGAGCAACATCTCCAAGCCACCTGAGAAGGATGACAAGGAAGAGCAAAGCCAAACCCGCAGTGTCAAAGTAAGCAGGAGCCATTATTCATTCATTCCATCTATCGATCTCTATTGTACCCACATCATGAGTCAGACATTGGTGTTCTTGAAATACAGCAGTGAACCATTCAGAAGAGACCTTGCCCTCATGCAGCATGCATTCTAGCTGAAAAGTCAGACAATGAAAGAATAAACAAAGAGATCAAATAGTATTTAACTTCAGAGACCAAGCCTCCATGAAGGCAATTAGCCAGGGTAATAGGATACAGGGTGATGGTTTTTTTCCCCACACAAGTGGCTAAGAAACACCTTTCTCAAGAAGTAATGATTGAGCAACAGCCAACATTAGAGCTTTCCCTGTTCCTGATGAAGACTATAAATTCGATTCCAACTATTCTAGCTCCCTCTGGCTAAGAATAATTGCATATCAACTAACACAACCTCCGTTTGATATTGACCTCGTTCTCTACCACCTGCTCAAGAGTTAACAGATATTATAGATAAATACATTGAAGCAGAATAGTCTATGCCAGCTTCTTTATTCGAAGAGCAATTGTTATAAAAATTGCTGCAATGTTTTGGGGGATAATAGTAAATTATTAAAGATAATAATAACTAGAATCCCATGAATATGTAAGCAAGACACAGGGATTTTTAAAAAGCTTTACTTTTTTTCTTTAAAAAGTTATTCTTTTAATTTTTTTCTCAAGCTATCAAAAGGGTGCAAAATAAAAAGTTCTTACACATGTAGATGTGTACAACTTAACATCATTGTCTTAAATTATTAAATTCCATCCAATTTGGGATAATAAGGATGATAAAGTAGTTCATATACAAAATATGAGGGGCCCAGAAAGAACTAAAACCCTCTTCTTGCATGTTACACACAGGATTTAGATATTTAATCTGAAGCAAAATAATTCAGCATTTTGGCTTTGATGTTTCGACTAACTTATTGTATCATATAAAAATATTATATTACTGCCAAGCCAGGCTTACCAGTCATCTATATGAAGTAGGTAATAAGAAAGAGGATCTCTTTTCCATTAACTATAAAATCAATTTTACAGCATGACTCCAAACATCGGAACGTGATGGCAAATACTCTCTGTGCTTTCTTCATATCCTCCGTGGTGGGTCATGCTTGGTAGAACTCAGGCATGAAGGTTCCAAACCCGCCTGTGATATGTAATGACTATGTGTCAATATGCTTTGGCTTTTGCCTACAATCACTAAATTCTTTACCTTCATTTCAGTATGGCATCTAAAGCTCTATTCTGAACACTTGGGAAGCTATGTCTCGAGTCCCTGATCATGGCTGGCACTTCAGAGAAGACACTGTTCCTACCTGTTCTCCTTACTGTCCCGATGTCCAAGATGGATCTGAAATAAAAAGGCTCAAATGTTGAGCGATCTATTCTCTGTTTTGTGTTGTATTTAGTAGAGGTTACAAGAAATCTGCTCTTAGGTATTTCAAGATGGCTTGTTCCATAAGTGTCTTAATCCTATGCTAATAATCAAAAATACCATGGCAGCCTGGCCACTTTGTGGCATATGTGGATTTTTCTATTGCTTTATCGTCATTGAAGAAATCCAGGCCAACAACGTAGGAGGAAGAACAGCCCTCCATAAGCCAACAGCCATGCAAGACTTCCAAGTTTCTTCCTGAACACACTTCTGATGATTCCTTGATAAATTCAGTGAAGGATGATAAACTGGTGCTTTAGTATGTCTAGCATATCTTGTGCCAGTCCATCACGTAAGCGCCTTTTCCTCTTCCTGTTGCCCTGTCTCTTGTGGTCCATGCTAGTCGGGTCAGAGGTCTCGAGCAGAATGGAAAGTGGGCTATTTAACAATCTGCTGGGCAGTAGCCACACTGTCCTTGGGAAGATGGGCAGTTGATGCTGCGGTGGGAGAACAGCGGGCAGCTATATAACCCTTTCCCTGCCCTTTCCTACCTTGGCCTCCTCCCCATTCCTGCTCCCACCAGACACTTTATCTATCCAGCCTTACTATCTTGCCCTTATGAGCCATCTGCTATTTCTGCTTGTGCCATTATGAGTTTGTTCTTCTAGCTTCAGAGTCCGGGAATGTCACCAGGATTTCTCTCCGCCCCATATATACGTATTTTTCATTAATTCTGTTTCATCAGCCCGGTAGGTCCTTTCACAACTGAAAGAAAGATCTAAAGGTCTGAAAGATTCACATTATGAAAGGATATAGGTTATGGAAGTTTTCTTTGATTGTCTCTTTGATTGCTATTTCTCCAGGGCGCCTCTGTTCCCCATCTGTATTAGCAACTATTTCAATATTGGGTCTCCTGGTTGAGTTTTCCTGTTTTGCTTACCCATGATTACCATTTCTGGAATTTTCACTTGGTTGCATTTCATTCTCTTAAACACGAATTCAGCTTTAGCAGTTACTGACCTCTTTTTTTTTTTTTTTAATTGCTCTATTGAAGTTTTAAATTGGGACATCACCGTTTTCAGTTCCAGGAAACTCTCTATGGTCCTCTAATTATATCCCTTGTAAGAGTTTAACTCCTATTTATCCAGGTTTTCCTCCATTTTTCACATTAGCTCCACCTCCATAACAGAGGTTTACTGTGGTTTTCCACGTCAGCCTCTTCCCATCAGTCTGAGCTGCAATGTTCCCATCACGTGGTTGCCTTGTTTCTCTGTCTCTTCATGTGAGAGCGTATTGGCTTTCAACACCTCTGCATCTCTCTGGTTCTTGTTTGTGTACTGACAGCCAGGGTAGGGATTTTTCCTTCAGTGGGCTGCCAGTGATGCCCTTTGTGAAGGCATCTCAGGTCACAAGTCCAAGTAGGGATAGGCTGACCTTAGCCCAACATGCAAACCTTGCCTCCAGAGATGCCATCAGGGAAGGGACAGTTAGGCTTTCTCACGGCTGCATCACACAAACAGCAGAGAATGTCTTTCCTTCCCCCAGGTCAGCTGGCCCTCCTCTCACACCCCCTCCTCTACAGTCCACTCCCATCAATTCCAGCAACTCCCATTTACATGTTGCCTCCCACGCCCCCTGCCCTGCCATTTGCACCTTCTTTCAAGAACTTGGTATCTCACTGTGTGGAACCTCTTCAGGTTGCCAAAATCAGTCCCTGACTTTTTCTTAATGGCTGGATTCTCCAGGATAGAAATGTGAAGCCAGGTTACCATCTTTCCAGAAACCCACATCCACACATTTTCAAAGCCTCCTCTATTCTTAGGTGCTGGCAGATGAAATCATATGATTCTTGCTCTCCTAAATTACCACTCTAGTAATAAAATACATATGGAATTTTGTGATAGTACAAAAATAGATCAGGATAAGGTCACACAAATATGTAGCTTTTATAATATTCATTAAATGCTCACTCCTGATTTACCAGCCTCATCATTCATGTGGTTATTGCAAAATGGCTCAGGTTATTAGCTAATTTTTCATAATAGTAATGATAGCTAACATTTACCAGCTGCCTACTATATGTCAGGCACTGAAGTGTTGTGTACGCACGAAGTTATTAACTTCTCACAAAACCCCTATGAAATAGGTACTTTGATTTCCAACATATTATAATATAGGAACCAAGGCCCTGAGAAGTTAAGTAACTTACCAAAGTCACGCGCCTAGTAAGATGATTCATTTGCCTGATTAAATAATGAGCTACTTTAAAATAACTCATGTATCATTGTTTTCTGCATCCCCAACTGTGCTTGGCACTCAGGACCTCAGTAAATAAACAGCAAGTGAGAGAAGGAGCAATGTTTTATTCATATTTGATCCCTAGAACACAGTGCTATAAAGCGGATACTCCAAAAATGTTTTAATTATAAAAGAAGAATTAACAAGCTCCTGAGATTTAAGAAACAACTTCACATAAGATAACCTAAAGCTATTTACAGATACCTGACTTTCAGCCACTAACCTGGGTTCTGGGAATCCAAATATGTACAGAATGGTGCCTCTGCCCTTAAAGAACGAGTAGTCTGAAGGGGAAGCAGATACATGAGCAGTTAAATATAATGAAGTGCAATTGTTTTTACATGTCTCTATCAAGGGCTATGGTGTCACACGTGAAAAAAATATTAATTTTTCCAGTAAGATCATAGGTTCTTTTATTCTCATTAATTAACAATAGAATCAGACATAGAAATAAACACTAAAGTTTTTTTTTTTAATTAGAAAGTTTATTGCATTAATCTATAAACTCATTTGGTGATATAAATGACAACGGAGGCGAATACTGACCAAAGTTAACCATCTTTGGAAAATAGAGATATTTTCACACTGAAAGCATTTTTTTGTTTGCTACAATCAAGAAAATTCTTATGTATTTGGATTTTTTTCCTTAAAAATATATGTTGCGATTTGTTCATATCAAAAGGAAGCCTGGACTAAATACGGAATGAAAACAAGCAGACCCAATGTTAGATCACCACTAGTAGGAAGACCCTAAAAGGGTAGTTTGCTGTACATCTTTAGTCAAGAAATAAGCACTCATCCACACCACGGGACTCACACTTGCACATCTATATACACTTCCGTGACATAAAGCCTTTAAGACCAAAGTATCTATTAAATACTTGGTTCAAATAACAAAGACATTACCCAAAGATAGAAAATTTGTTATTTGAAAGAAAACGTAACCTTAAAATGTAATTTTTTTAGGACTTTATCTTATTTTAAGTGGTAACCGGACTTCTAGTAATGACACGAATTCTAAAGAGTAGGGTAATCCTTTTGTACAACTTTTTCAATATACGTGGATTAAAAATCCCCAATAATTGTCAAGTACTGCTGTGGCTCTTTGGATGTCCACATTTTCCTAAAGTTGTTTGCGTTTCTCTCAAAACATGTTGGTTGTGCTAATGGGATTGGCTGGGAGGTTATAACTATCTTATAAAATTCCATATTGTTTTTCCTAAACTTGGTGAATGTAATTTACCATAGAGAAAATGCTAAACACATTAAGTTCTTTCTTAGCATAACTACTATAGCATGTGAGAGGAATTTATATCAAGTATTGTAAATAATTATGAAATATTCCTTATCATATAATTACCTATAAATAACATATTCTCCATATTGATGCACGTACGTAAGCTATTAATCGGGCCAATTTTGATGTATTTATACAAAATACAAATAGTTTATAAATTTTCTGTTACATCAACCTCTAGGGAAAGAATAGTTTGGCTGACATTCCCATGTGGACGGCTTTTCCTTTGTATTGCCAAACTCATGCCCTGCTCTGGCCACTGTAGGATGTAGAGAAGAAATTAATTTTATGGTCCCAAATGAATGAATTCAAAGGTCATGAGAACAGATTCACTGCGTGTGATGAATGACATCACATTAACTTACATTTGATATCTCTGGAAGAGTCCAAAGGTGGTCATTTCAGGGAAAATAAAAACGTGTTGGGTCCTTTTGTCTTTTAAATTTCATTCTGACAGAAGTATTTCTCTCTTTGCCCAAATCAATATAAAATATCGAGGAAGTTTTGACTTCTTAACCAGACCTCTCAAATACAACATGTAGTTTTACCATTTCCAAAACGCTGTATGTGTTCTGTTTTTTGAAACATCTTGAGTGAACCCTGGTGAGTAAGACTCACCTCTGATGCAAATGCAGTGTCAGGACAGCAGCAACCCTGCGCAACTGAGTTGCCAGAAAGAACACACAGGGACGGACGGCAGAGCCCCGTTGGAGTCGGCATCTGCTGCCCAGCCTTTCTGCTGGAGATGCTGTTGCCTTTGTACGTGAAGATTTCAGGGTTGTCTTTTTGGTTTTTGTTTTTTTTTTTGTTTTTGTTTTTGTTTATGTAGTGGAATGAGAAAAAGAAAGTTGTTTTTGTTCAACTATCTCTAAGGAATAATGGGGAAACTCAATGTATCGCGGAGCACTGAAGAGATGATGCTTTAAAAAGAAGGGGGAAAAGGTTCTTTTCTTAACCAAAAAAGGCCACAAGTGTCTCAATTTGACGCCTACTCCCTACAGTCCAAGGGTCAGCCTAAGGCTAACTGTTGGAAAAAATCAATTGTTTCTAAGGTGTGCTCCAGGTAATTCTGTGTTTCCTTGAGTTAACTTTGGGGTTCTCTGTAAGAAGCAGCCAAGCCATCAAAGGAGTGAACGCTGCAGGTGGGTGTTCTATCACCTCCCTGACCAAGTCGCCATCACAGGTGCCGGTGTGTCACGTGAAACCCCTGCAGATAAGTGACAACTCAATAACTGGCAGGGACTCACGTATGCTACTGGCAGAATGGATACACAATACACATAGGTTAAGTGACTCACCGAGACAGGATACCACAGAGGGTTTCATGCCTTTAAAGATTCACAACCAATCGTTCTTGCTCATGAAGTCGCTTCCTCCTCAGGCAGCTTTTTAGCCCTTTCGCTTGCTCAGGTAGGTCAAAGAGAAACCAGCTTTCTTCCATTCTATTGGCATTCTCTTGAGACAACTGCTTTGAAGCGAAAAATATTATTGCCTGATAGGTATGCACAGGATGAGCGTCCATTCTGGGTTACCTGGGACGGTCCAGATTTAGGCCCATTGCAGGTTAATTATTAATAATGCCCTCATTTACACTCAAAAGTGTCCCAGTTTGGATGATCAATTATGTGATCACCCTAATGAAGGTCTTCGTAAGAACAGCCTGTAGTACATGCTCAATAACCAATGGTTCCTCTCTCCCCTTCTCCCTGCTTTAACCAAGACTCAGAACACACAAATCAAAAGGAGCTCCATTTTGAAATAGTAACAAGTTTCTCTATTTCAAGCATGAGCCATTCGCCTATGGTTACTTTACTATTTTAGTAATGACCAATTTTAATAGATTTGATTTTATATATTCTCATCTCCTCCCTCCAAAAGGAAAGAAAGAACAATGCATTTTTGTCAGGCAAAAAGATAAGTGGCAATAATACAAGAAACAGAGAACATATAACATAATTTTTTTTCATTAACAATCCAAGCACTACAAAACGTAGACTATACAACTTAAAAATGGAAATACAAATTAATGAAAAACGGGGTACATGTCATATTAGCAATGCAAAAGACCAGCTTAAGCATAGTTTCTCTAAATCGACAATTAATAAAAGGAAAGTGCCCTTTTCTCAAATATGCACAAAAATATTTCGGTCACGTCTAGGGAAAAATTAATCAAAACTTTCTGCTAATTCTATATTACAGCATGTGTCGCTAATGGTTTACAAAACCAAAACGTCTTCTTACACTTAAAATTTACACCCTTTTCCAATCATTATACACTCGTTCAATCCCGTCTGTCAAAAATAAAACAATCTATTTTCTGTATTTATGCAATAATTATTGATATGTCATGGACCTTACATGGTGAATGTGTATGATGGGGACAGGGATCAGAATGATGTCACGGATCTAAAGTGGGCCAAGGGTCAAAGAAGATTAACCTCTGCCTGCCACATCTGGACAGTGATTTCTGAAATAATGCTACCATAGCTAAAATAATTCTAATTTTTTATTTCTTCATCCTAAAAAAGTCTAAAGTTTTCATACTTAAATTTGCTAACCAGGTCTAGAGTTTATTCAAAGTCTATCCAGTAGGCCACTCGACAGAACTTTTCTTCCTGGGTTCATATTATCCCTATAATTCTAAATCCAGGTGCAAAAAAAAAAAAAAATGTAAGGACTCAATAATACTCCTCTTTTCTTCTACATGTTTAGTGATTCACACCAGATTTTATGATAAACTGCACAATCCTAGGTACAGGTCTGCAATGCAAATGAGAAAGAAAATACTCAGATTTTAATGGTTCAACCAAACACCAATGTCACTGCAGCCCACAACTCCCTCCCAAGGACTTCTACAAGTTCATGCTTTTAGCCAAGATCTTATAGGAAGTCATGCTTCACGAGCGCAGTTCTAAAACTAAGAAGAATAGGAAGTCACACTGATATCTCCTTCCAGGCCACCAGTACAAGAAGGACCTACGATCAGCCAGCCTCAGCTTTGAGCTTTCTGGTTCACGTCCAACAGTTGCCTACCAGGGAGATGAACATTCCCATAAGGTGGCAAACTCGAGGATAGAGAAGAACCAACTGCAGTTCTGGAAACTTCCAGTGGCTACCAGGCGGATCTTTGGTGTCATTCGCTGCTGCTGCTGCTGCTGCTGCTGCCACCATCCTCTTGCTTGGGGGAGGAGGAACTGTCTCGGACCGGCAGCAGGTCGTAGTGGCAAGGGATGTGACTGTTCTTTGGGAGGTCATATGGATCCTGGGTGAGATGCCCATTGTTGCTGAATATTCCTTGGACAACACTCACTGTAGGTTCTGTGACAACCAGGGACACGTGAATTCATCAGCAGTGGAAAATTTAGACAGAAAAGAGTATGGCATTTCTTGCAAATCTCAAACAGACAAGAGGGGCATTTATAAAAAGATAAATATTATTTTATGAAACAAATGATGCTTTTATAATCACTTAGGGGTGGCTACCCTGGGCTGTGAGACCAGCTGATGCACACAATGGTGTTCTGCATGCCACTGGTTTGGATGGAGACATCCAAGGAATACACAGAAATCCTGGATACGAATCATGGTCTGAAAAACACCTTGGAGATGATCCAGTCCAAACCCCTGACTCCACAGGTCAGAAGATTAAGGTTCTTCTAGGCTAACTCAGTTCATGGAAATACTTAACAAGTTCATTTTATGACTCAGGACCCACGCTCTCGGTTCAGCTCTGTGTTAAAGTGGTGGGTTTACAGGACGGTCCAAAGCGGAATAGTAACTGACTTTTCAACGATAAATCTAGGTCACTACAACTTCCACTGTAAAAAAGCTGCCTTAATTCTTTAGGAATAGTTATTTAACTTCTCAGTGACATGTCGATGGCCTAAGTTGCTAGTGACTAGAGTTAAATCGGCCACTTCATTTACAAGTAGTAGAGAATTTTCTAAAGTTTAAATCATAAACGCTGAGAACGAGAGAGAAAAATTAAAATACATGGCCCTACTCTACCTACTCAATGATACTTCTGATTTGTTTCAACTTTCCCCGAACGGTATTTGTAAGGGGCAATCAAAACAATTCTAATTTTAAATTGAATTCTTATTAAGTTCCATCAGATTCACATCTGAGAATATTAGCAATGTATTAGACACATTTAAAAGTAAAATGTTCAATCCTGCTAAGAGCATGAATGTAATGGATGCAATCAGGAAATGGAACCACCTGCTTCATCCACCTGAACCGCTTGTTTTGGCTAACGCGACATAATAGCTGAGGTGACACATGCGCTATTCCACATGGGGGCTCAAATATTCACTATGGTTACAAAGCAAGAGATGGCTGACCAGGTGAGAGATAGGAAAATTTACTTTAAATTTTCTAGCTGGTATCTTCCCTTAAAAATTTCGGTGACACCAATTAATATGATCACTGTAAACACAGGTTTGCACTTAAAATATGACCACTGTTTTGAATAATGTTTATATGAACTGTTATTGTACTCTCAAAGACTCCCAAAGACTTTAAAATCGTTTCAAAAAAAATTCTTAGGTGAGGCTCTTCCTTTGGTTAGGGGAACTCACCAACTTCATAGACATTCTTGTTGGCTGACGTTGAGTTATTGATCTCTGCATATGGGGAATCTCTCCGTGCTGGTGACTTCATCTCCACATAGCCACACTCTGAGTTTTTGGGGATCAGTACAGGTGGGTCTTTAATAGTGGCATATGGGTTTTCAGAACTGCTTAGGGAGCAGTTACTTGAATTATATTCAGAATTCTTTCCCAAATCTGTGAAGAGAGATGGGGGAGGAAAGCATGGATAACATTGTTTTTTCCCCTGGGATGACTTACTTGGAGCGATTACTTCTTTTCCTTTGTAGCTAGTTTTCTCTAATTGTATACGCCGACAACAAAACCATACATTCGTCACTTACTTTGGAGAGACTCTGCTATAAAATGACTCAGCCATAGAGTAATTTCAGCTCCTCTCTAAGGTGAGTATCCACGTATACATCGTGGATTTGATTTAATTTTGATTTTCACACTCCAAATTAATTCCATTTTAATTTACTAATTCCCAAAGGCTTCAATCAAGAAACCACCTGCTGATGGCCCCGGGAGCACAAGAAGGTTCTATCATCACGGCGAGGGAGGCATGTGTGACATGAAGATTCCTGGCAAAACCCCAGGACTGGGCACATGAAGTTATTCATGTAACCATGTGGAGCTCTTCTTGTTTTCCCTGCTGTTTCCATTTTTGCATTTCTCGTTCCCCATAAGTCATACATCTTTTCAAGGAAATATGAGTGTTTCCCCGGCAAACTGAAAACCTTTGTTCCCCCAGACTTATGCCCTAACATGATCCACCTACAGTCGTGGTTTTGATCTCAGGGAACGTTGTTTGTGTTGTTTCATGGAGTAATTAACCACACTAACAACTCTACATTTTCTCTAAACTGCCACTCTTGCTTGTTTAGCAAATTATTTCAGTCTCTGAGATAAATTTAAAAAAAATTATGATTCTATGGGGCGCCTGGGTGGCGCAGTCGGTTAAGCGTCCGACTTGAGCCAGGTCACGATCTCGCGGTCCGTGAGTTCGAGCCCCGCGTCAGGCTCTGGGCTGATGGCTCAGAGCCTGGAGCCTGTTTCTGATTCTGTGTCTCCCTCTCTCTGTGCCCCTCCCCCGTTCATGCTCTGTCTCTCTCTGTCCCAAAAATAAATAAACGTTCAAAAAAAAATTATGATTCTGATAAATGTACTTCTTCCTTAAACTTAGACCATACCTTTCAAGGATTTTCCCATATAACTTCTGTCAAGTCCAAAAGCTCCTGTGATAAAGAAGAAAAAAAATGCCCAGTGAGATCTGGAAACGAGAAAAACCCATTTAATATTACAAGGTCATGGAGGAAGCTCGTTTGAGCACCTACTACTTCCCTACTGCAGGAAATAACCGAGCTGCTGCTTTCCAAACCTTTGTACCCAGATCACTCATACCTGGTGTCTTCAGTGCTTAGAATTTAAAATACATATATATGTATCATTCTGATCATTCTGCTCATTTACAGTGCGTTGTGAAAGGTTAATCACTAAGGGTAGAGAACGAGGCATGGATGGATCGGTACACTTGATTCAAGGTTGTACTATGGAAAGGACAAAGCCAGGACTAGAACTGAGACAAAGGACTTGCATTTCATCACTTGCCCACCACGTGACTTAGACAAGAGGTTCAGCTCTCTCGGTGTCAAATTTTTGGCTCTCAAATGAGGAAAACAAAACCTGCCTTGCAAACTTTACAGGGTGGGTGTGATCATTAAGTGAATTGGAGCATACGCAAAGCCTCATAAATTCTGAGGCATCGTATAAATGAGTGGTGTTTCAGTGACCGTAATGTTGAACGTGTCCTGTGACCCCCAACTTCAGTCTACATGCAAGCATTTCAAGGGCTCCTCAATGATCTTTTAAAGAAATGTTATAGACTTGGATTAGAAACAGAGAATCAAGTAATGACTTGTGATGAATAGTCACATAAGAAGGAGAATGGTAAGGAGAAGGCCCCCGGCCACTGTGCATGTATTCCTTGTATGTCCTGTGGGACACACTTTTGTGGAGAAGAAGGGAGGATCCCCTAAAGGGAGAGGATGTGTGTAATATCAATCACCATGGGACAGGAAATGGGAATGTCTTCCTCTCTCAGAGACTGTTTTCCTTCCTCTTGGGTCCAGATTGTGAAGCCAAGTTCCCAGGTGGTGGGAAAGGTGTCCAGTTACACAGGGAGGCAGGACAAGGATGAAGAGTGAATTAACCTAACCAAAGTGAGCCTCTGGCTTTCACCCTAAGAACTACCTTAGAAGGTGATCTCTATACCCTTGGGATATCCCACCCAGTAAACGTGTTTTTGTTTATCTGGGGCCTAGGGCTACACTGGATCGTCTAACAAAGTGATTTATGGAAGGGGGCTTGGCACTTGGTGTCACTTTAATCTCCAGATGGTCTGGATGAAAGGTTAACCACATGGGTGGTCAACTGTGTTGACCTGATTGAACTCTAATAAAAACTCTAGACGCCAAGGCTGAAGTAAGCTTCCCTGGCTGGGAATACTTCATGCATATAGTCTTAGACTGTAGCCAGGAAAAGTTAGCACTTTCCATGATTCTACTGGGAAAGGACAAGCGGAAGTTTCTGACTTTGAACTTTCCTTGATGCTGCCCACTGTGTCTCTTCCCTTGGTTGATTTTAATCTTTATCCTTTGGCTGTGATAAACTGTAGCCATGAGTATAACAGCTTGCAGGGAGTTCTGTGAGCCTGTCTGCCAAATCATCGATCCTGGGGGTGGTCTTGGGGATTCCCAAACTTTATAAAGGGACCGCATGAAGATGGGCAGGACCTGTGGCCTCTGAGAGCTCCCTATCAAGGAACCATGTCCTTGCTACTCTGCCAGATTCATTCAGCTGTCTCCGAATTGTAGCAAAGTCTCATGAGATGTCCATCTCGGTCTTCGCTATGCAATGGCTAGAGTCCCCCAAGGGGCTCAGGAGAGAAGCAGCATGAGGCGGATAGTAAATTAGGGAACAAGAGTGGCACTGTTAGACCAGCGCCCCTGCCAAGTTCTCTCTGGGTGCTGTTTTAGCAAGGGAGCAGGCGGGTGTTCTCATAAACTCCCTCATGTCTCAATTCCTGGATAGATGCTTTCAAAAGCCTACCTTAATCTAATTCATTCAAGGAGCCACAACATGATCACTATCCCTAAATCACAATGAAGAGATCAGCTGCAGTGGAGTGATTAGCCCAGCGCCCCATCACAGAAGTAGGAATCAATCTCAGGGCTTTTGTGTCAAGTTCAGGCCTCTTTCACACAACATCACAACAACTTTCCATCATTCAAATCACCTACTCAGTTTATCATCCATAGTGTGCCTTATCCTGTTCTTGGTAAGGGCAGACTTTTTCTGTGCAACAACTGTAAAGGACATAGACGGGAACACATGAAAGAGATCCAGAATTTCCAATGAAGATTTTATACTTTTAACAATCAGTCCCGTGGGCAGAGAAGTTTATCTGTGACCACTGTAGTGACTGTGTTCTAGAGTCAGGACCATGGGCAGCAGGTGTAGGTGGAATAAGAGAACTTTTCTCTCATTAGTGCCAGGTAGTACTTTACTAATACCAATTCATGTATTTCTTTGAGCTACATTACTCATGTAATTTAGACTTAAAAAAAAAATCTCGGGGTGCCTGGGTGGCTCGTTGGTTAAATGTCTGACTTCAGCTCAGGTCATGATTCACGGCTTGTGAGTTGGAGCCCCAAGTCAGGCTCTGTGCTGACAGTTCAGAACCTGAAGCCTGCTTCGGATTCTATGTCTCCCTCTCTCTCTGCCCTCCCCCACTCTCTCTCTCTCTCTCTCTCTCAAACATAAACATTACAAAAAATTTATAAAACAAAATCTCTCTGATGTTAAATGATTTAACCAATACATATAGTGTGAATCTGGTATATAAATAATTCAACTATGTTCAGAAATACACAGCTACTTGATAATGTTCATGTAGAATATAAATAAAAGTAAAGAATTTGTACTCATTTTCCTACTTTAACATTTGAATTTCAATAGTAATAAGGGATTCCAGAGCCCTTAAAGATTGGTTCCTACATCCAGCTCAGGTGATTTGACATATAAGGGCTTCACAGAAAGAACAGTGGAGGAGTAGTTGGAAGACCAACTTTGAGACCTGGCTTTACCCCATTCCTCTATGAAATCTTGGATGATAAGAGAGTTAACCTCTCTTTGATGACCAGTTTATTGCTCTATAAAACAAGATTCATGGAAAGGACCGCCCAGGAGTGTTGTCAGATGCAGCAAATAAAAACACAGGAAGGACAGTTACATGTGAATTTCAGAGAAACAACAAATTATTTTTAGGGGAAGTATGTCTCTTACAACATTTGGGATATACTTATACCAAAAATATTTGTTGCTGCTCTGAAATTCAAATTTAACTGGGTTTTCTGGAAGCCCCACCATCAAATAAATACAAAAGAAAGGATTCACTACCCATAAGGCAATGCACACATCCATTATGGTATCATCAAGCACCTCCTTGAAAATGAGGTGCAGGGGCGCCTGGGTGGCTCAGTCGGTTGGGCGTCCGACTTCGGCTCAGGTCATCATCTCGTGGTCCGTGAGTTCGAGCCCTGTGTCGGGCTCTGTGCTGACAGCTCAGAGCCTGGAGCCTGTTTCAGATTCTGTGTCTCCCTCTCTCTCTGACCTTCCCCCATTTATGCTCTGTCTCTCTCTCTGTCTCAAAAATGAATAAAAGTTAAAAAAAAATTTTTTTTTAAAGAAAATGAGGTGCAACAGCTTGGCAATGGCACTATTCTTTCATTGGGGAATCACAGCAGGTCTTTAAGGGTGTTCTAGGAAGCCCTCTCCCCTTTTCAGCAGGGCCACGAGATCAAAACTATTCTCATAATAGCACAACGACATTATTTTCCTGTTTCTCTCTCATTCTCTCTCAAATGCATAGTGGTTTTTCGAGAGCTGCACCAAGTGTGGGATCACCGCTGACTGAATGCGGAAGCAGATACGAGAATCTATCCTCTACTGAGCCAGATGTTAAAGAGATTTATAAAAAAAGGTAGAGCAGTGCCACTCTTCTCACTAACTTGTTTTTGTTTTAGAAAATGTAGTGAGACAGTCTCTTTAACAAATGGTGCTGGGAGAACTGGACAGCAACATGCAGAAGGTTGAAACTAGACCACTTTCTCACACCATTCACAAAAATAAACTCAAAATGGATAAAGGACCTGAATGTGAGACAGGAAACCATCAAAACCTTAGAGGAGAAAGCAGGAAAAGACCTCTCTGACCTCAGCCGTAGCAATCTCTTACTCGACACATCCCCAAAGGCAAGGGAATTAAAAGCAAAAGTGAATTACTGGGACCTTATGAAGATAAAAAGCTTCTGCACAGCAAAGGAAACAACCAACAAAACTAAAAGGCAACCAACGGAATGGGAAAAGATATTTGCAAATGACATATCGGACAAAGGGCTAGTATCCAAAATCTATAAAGAGCTCACCAAACTCCACACCCGAAAAGCAAATAACCCAGTGAAGAAATGGGCAGAAAACATGAATAGACACTTCTCTAAAGAAGACATCCAGATGGCCAACAGGCACATGAAAAGATGTTCAGCGTCGCTCCTTATCAGGGAAATACAAATCAAAACCACACTCAGATATCACCTCACGCCAGTCAGAGTGGCCAAAATGAACAAATCGGGAGACTATAGATGCTGGAGAGGATGTGGAGAAACGGGAACCCTCTTGCACTGTTGGTGGAAATGCAAATTGGTGCAGCCGCTCTGGAAAGCAGTGTGGAGGTTCTTCAGAAAATTAAAAATAGACCTACCCTATGACCCAGCAATAGCACTGCTAGGAATTTATCCAAGGGACACAGGAGTACTGATGCATAGGGGCACTTGTACCCCAATGTTCATAGCAGCACTCTCAACAATAGCCAAATTATGGAAAGAGCCTAAATGTCCATCAACTGATGAATGGATAAAGAAATTGTGGTTTATATACACAATGGAATACTACGTGGCAATGAGAAAAAATGAAATATGGCCTTTTGTAGCAACGTGGATGGAACTGGAGAGTGTGATGCTAAGTGAAATAAGCCATACAGAGAAAGACAGATACCATATGGTTTCACTCTTATGTGGATCCTGAGAATCTTAACAGGAACCCATGGGGGAGGGGAAGGAAAAAAAAAAAAAAGAGGTTAGAGTGGGAGAGAGCCAAAGCATAAGAGACTGTTGAGAACTGAGAGCAAACTGAGGGTTGATGGGGGGTGGGAGGGAGGGGAGGGTGGGTGATGGGTATTGAGGAGGGCACCTTTTGGGATGAGCACTGGGTGTTGTGTGGAAACCAATTTGACAATAAATTTCATATATAAATTTAAAAAAATAAATAAATAAAAAAGAAAATGTAGTGATATTTTCATAAAAATGTTTTATGTTATCATGAAATGAGATGACATCTATTACAAGCAAATAAATAACTACTTTAAATGGTCTCAGTTTTAATTTGGAATATGGTGAATATCAAAAGATATAACCCATACTGACAGCAGCTCTTTGGGGTTCTTGATAACTTTTAGGAGTGTGAAGGGGTCCTATTCCAAAATGTTTGAGAGGCAATGGCTTACTGTACTCCTGTTGATAGTTTCATTTCTTCACCTAAAGGGAAGGGGTTCTCAAGTGTGGGTGGCCCATGGAAAAGAGAGCGAAGAGGAACACACAGCCTGGGACCACCCTGACAGGACTAAAATCCCAGCGCCACCATTTAATAGGCTTTGAGACTTTTCTCAAGTTACTTAACCTCTTCGTGACTCAGTTTCTCAACCGTCGCACGGACACGATGGTGACGGTAATAGAACGTACTTACCAACAGTACATACTTGTCAGAATGACGTAAGTTAACATAGGTGGAGTTAGAATGGGAGCTACACGCAGCCAGGGATTCTTGTCTCTTTGTATCAATCCCCAGCACATAGCAGGACCTTAATAAATGTTTGTTGGATGAATAAAGCACCTAGGACAGCAATAAGCCCCATACAGGCATTCGGTATAATTCTATCATTCTGCTTCTTTAGGCATGTTTCCAATAAATCGCTTTGGCAGATCATCAACCTGTGACTATCTGAGGTGACTAAAAGATGAAGGAGGCTGCTGAGGACAGACACGGGGAGAACTTGCCAAGCTCGTTGAGGTAGCCACCGTGTTTCCAGTCTGCCGGCAGCGTCCCCGTGCAGTCCGCCACAGGGCCCCTCTTCCCGGGATTCACATTTTTCAGATTCACAAACAGCTGGTTGTTCTTTGACTGTTAAAAACATAAACCGTAAACGGCGTCAAAAGAGAACACGGCGTGGCACAGCACAGTTTTGCCGATCTGGGGAAAGCGTGTCCGGGGCAGGAATCGAGGGCTGCTTTTCCAGTGAGGACGCACAGAGGGGCAGAGGTGACCACCGGGCAGGCCGCAGAGGGCAGCAGGAGTACGTGTCTCTTGGCCCCAACTAAACCCCCTATGGCCTCAAGTTCTTCATTTCACTTAGTCGCCCTGTTCCCATTATTTACTTGGGTTAACATGCAAAGAACTTTGAAGTGAAAACACCAAACTCTGGGTTTGAGCTCTCCCGCCAAACACTGCATGATTTTGTATGAGTCACTGGTGACCCTGAGCAGTTTTCTTAGCTATAAGTACGAGGATGAGATGAGGTACTTTGCCTCCTTCTCTGAAAATGTAGGCGAACAAACGGCAAGATGCACATGGAAGTCTCCCGGGAAGGTGAAGTACTATCTACCTATCAGGCACTGTAGTTAAAAGCCAGCTGCATTAATTTAATTGCAACTGGATTAATTTAACTACCTTGGTTTTTCTTCCAGCAGAGAGTTGGAATCAGACGATCAGGATTGGAGGAGCACCTGGGTGGCCCAGTTGGTTAAGCGTCCAGCTCTTGATTCGGGCTTGGGTCATCATCTCATGGTTCCTGAGATTGAGCCCTGCATCAGGCTCTGCACTGACAGCGTGGAGCCTGCTTGGGATTCTCTTCTCTCTCTCTCTGCCCCTCCCTTGTTCTCTCTCTCTCTCTCTCTCTCAATAGATAAATAAATAAATAAATAAATAAATAAAATATTTTTTTAAAAAGACAATGGAGACAGGAAATATAATTTGGGGCACTCAGAAGGAAGAAATGTTTGGGATTTCGGAGCACTCTAGAAGAGACTGGGGTGAGGTGAGTGACACAAGAGGAGAAGCCTGGGTATCCAACCTCTCTGTGCATCTATATAAAATGAGGATAGAAATCACTCTTGATTCATAGAGTTGGTATGAAGATTAAATGAATTTATATTTGTAAAATGATTAGAAATGCTTGGCACATAGTTTGTTGCTATTTGATCACTTGTGACCTACAAAAAAGAAATCTCATGTGGTTGAACCCAAATAAATGCATGTGGTTGCTGTTTTTGTTAGGAAAGTGCAGGGGGCCCCCAAAGGGCATTAGAAGAGACGTGGTCAGAAAAGACAAAAGCAAAGGCCCAGGATGGAGTCTGCTTAGGCCTGCTCTGAGACATCCTTGGAAACCTCATGCAGTATGAGAAACATTTTTCCAAAGAGGTGCAACGGAAACAGTGCAAATTGGAGACAAGGAGACCGGGGACCATGACTCATCCTGCAGCTGCCTCCCTCAGCAACTAGGAAGCTGTGTTTTGCAGTGACTTAAAATCCCCAAGGCTTGTGTCTTTTACCCGTAAACTTGGGATTCTAATACGCACCCGCAAGACTGTTGGGAGGAACCAACGAGATAAGAGATACCAAGCTCCTAGAACCCCATCGGGGAAACGGCAGCTCTCCCCGATATGCCCGTTCCTCCCCTCGCCCCCCTACCCACCTTTGGCGACCGGGAGCCATTTCCTCTCACCTTTGCGATGGTCATCCTGTCTCTGTTGTTGACGTGCGGAGATGTGGCGCACTGGGTAAGCGTGTGGTAGCTGGGGTTGGTGAAGTAATGACTGTTAGCATTTCCGCTGTTGCTGTGGGGAAGGGTTTCTGTAAGAAGAGAAGGAAACGGTTAAGGTGACAGGCTCTTCTAAATCCGTGCAGGTAAAAAGAAGGCAAAGAAACAAGAATAAATATTGGTACCACTTCCAAATCACAGGCTGGGCAGAATCCCCTCCTGCCTAGCATACTCAGCAAGGCTTCTAGAAGCAGCAGGTGTCTGCCCTCCTACCTGCCTCCCAAAAAAGTGTGCACGCGTCCTCAGACAAGTCCTCTTTGCTTTGAGGCTTATACACCTGGAAAGCCATTGCTTTGAAACGAATCCTGTTGTAACTTTCCTCTTTTTTTTTTTTAAGACCCTTAAGCTCTTGCCATAATATTCTTTGCTAGAAATACACTATTAAGTAAATCAGCTGCTTTGTGTATTCCCCCCAGAATCAGTGTATTTATAGACATGTGACCCACCTGAAATCCTGCAATAATTGCCCAAAATAATAAATATTTAAGGGTTCAAGTTTATGTGGTTACTTCTGATGAATGAGCAGATCACTTAAAAATCTACCTTTATGGGGACATGTGGCAGAGAGATTCTAAGGAGTTTTCTTAATGAACAGCTTTGGTTCTTGCTAATCCCACAAAACTATTTCTTATATAACTTGGTTGCTATGCAGTTAATGATGTGTTTGGGCCCAGGGACAGGTTAGAAGGCACTGTGTTAAGAACCCAAGGCCAGAGATAGAAGACCTGCTCCATGACTTTGCCAAAATTATGGACACCTCCTTCTCTCCACTTCCTATCCCTGACATATGGCAAAAGCTTAGATGCCCAGGAAAGCTGCCACCAGGTTGAAATTCCCTATGTCTGAAGCAACCTCAGGGATGCCTCGGTGGCTCAGTCAGTTAAGCAGCGGGCTTCGGCTCAGGTCATGATCTCGCGGTTTGTGAGTTCAATCCTCATACCAGGCTCTGTGCTGACAGCTTCGAATTCTGTCTCCCTCTCTCTCTGCCGCTCCCCTACTTGCTCTCTCTCTCTCTCTCTCTCTCTCTTTCAAAAATAAGCAAATATTAAAAAACTTTAAAGCAATCTCACAATGAATTCAATTTCAAAACCCTCCTAGAAGACAACGGTGGTCATTCTGCTCCTGTCAACATATAAAACACATCTGCAACAAGGGATGTTTTCCCAACATACACTTTCCTCCAGGCTGATGGACAGCACAGACAAACACCCAATTTCAGAGAACCAGGATGAAACCTTACTTTTCTTTTTTTTTATTTTTTTTTCCAACGTTTATTTATTTTTGGGACAGAGAGAGACAGAGCATGAACGGGGGAGGGGCAGAGAGAGAGGGAGACACAGAATCGGAAACAGGCTCCAGGCTCCGAGCCATCAGCCCAGAGCCTGACACGGGGCTCGAACTCACGGACCACGAGATCGTGACCTGGCTGAAGTCGGACGCTCAACCGACTGCGCCACCCAGGCGCCCCGAAACCTTACTTTTCAAGGAATAGGATGGCTCTAAGGACCAGTCTTACCTGAAATGGCATAGTCTGCATTCATGACCCTGAGAGCAGGGGTGTAGGTAACTGCTGGCATGCTCGATTCCTTTCCCTTCTGCCTCTGTCTATAAATAACGAACAGCGCGAGGAGGAAGAGAACAACCAGCACCAGGATGATGATGCCGACGATGGCCCCGATCTGATAGGAATCAGCAGGGAGAGCCGTGCTGGTCCTGCTCAAGCTGTTCAGATTTCCAACGATTATGACACCAGCTGGCCAAAGGAAAAGAAGAGATCTGAGCAAGGACAACAACCTGCCAGATGAATGTTTGCACTCCATTCGCAAAACTGTCTCACCGTGCCAATGACTGGGTATGTTCAGTCAGTGAAATGTTAATTCGGAAACCTTTGGAAACAGCAGGAAGGAAAAACAAACATTCTTCATTTGTAGATGCTCTTGGTTTGTCTGTGCCCAGAAAAAGGCTGCTCTAAGCCTCAAAAATGAGACCAGATTTCCTGAACCCAAAGACTCCACACTAGGGTTTGGGAGCTTCCCACACGCTTCAGATTAAATGCTTAGACCAGAGGCAGAATTCATTGGTGGTAACGATTTGTCTAGTTTTTACCATGCTTTATTTATTATGCAGTAGTAAGCTTATGAAGGGCTAACTCCTAAATGTCTCAACTGCCTAACCTTAATTTTAGGTCTATGTCTATCCTCAGCATTTCTTTTTTTTTTTTTTTTAATGTTTATTCAGTTTTGAGAGAGAGAGAGAGAGAGAGAGAGGGAGAGAGAGAGACAGAGAAAAAGAGAGGGAGGGGCAGAGAGAGAGGGAGACACAGAATCCGATGAAGGCTCCAGGCTCTGAGCTGTTGGCATAGAGCCCGACACAGGGCTCGAACCACGAGATCATGACCTGAGCCCAAGTCACTTAATCAACTAAGCCACCCAGGAGTCCAAGTATTTCTCTTTTTTAAATTCTTTTTGAGAGCGTGTGCACAGGTGCACCCCCTGCCTCCCCCCCCCCCCACAAGAGTGTGTGCAAGCAGGGAAGAGGGGCAAAAGGAAAGGGAAAGAGAGAATCTTAAGCAGGATCCATACCCAGCATGGAGCCCAATGTGGGGCTCAATCTCATGACTGTGAGATCATGACTGGAACCAAAATCAGGAGTCAGACGCTTCACCAACTGAGCCATATAGGCGCCCCTATCCTCAACATTTCTAGGAATAATTTTCCTTCCAAGGATAACTCCATCAAAAGTCTAGTTCAAGATGAGGGTCTGCCTTATCCTAATTTCAGTGGACTCTTTACCCCAAGTTGTATTGTTCCATATAGTGATATTTTTTTTGTGTGTGTGACAGAAAGGTCTGTTCCAATAATAGCTGATGACATCACCTTAAAACCTTACTTGTTAATATTTAAACTTCAGCTTTATATAATTTCTCCTCGCGTTCCATCCAATGGGGACAGGAAAGCTCTGAAGTGGGAGTCAAGAAACCGGGCATCTAAAAAACTGATCCAGATATCCTGAACTTTCCTTTAGGCACTGAAGGCTACAGTCTCACCATCTACAAACAAGGCACCTGGCCGCCCAGAAGGTGCTTCCAGCTCAAACGTCCCTGTGACCTCATGATTCTAAGCATTAGACCTCCTTAGTAGACAGCGTGCCCTGAAACACACAGCAGTGTGCACCGTGATCACAATGCATGTGTCCTGATGATGTGACTGTGGAACAGAACATCTTGTTGTTACGACAGACAAATATAATTCGTGAACATGCAAAAGTTACTTAATGAAAGACAATGAAACAGGAATACATACAGAATGCATGTTTTAAGATGGCTGCCCCACAACACTGTATGAATTTTCCAAAGCCCCCTAGAGCCCATGTGGTTGTTACCCTCTGAAGCAGAGTCACACCTTTCAGGAGCTCTCTGGTGGCCACGCTTTAGAACCATCAGAAGAACTTTCTCTTTTTTTCATTTTCATTTTCATTTTTTTTTTTTTTTTGAGAGAGAGAGAGAGAGAGAGAGAGAATGCATGAGCAGAGGAGGGGCAGAAGGAGAGGGAGAGAGAGAATCTTAAGCAGGCTCCACTCTTAGTGCACAGCCTGATACAGAGCTCGATCCCACGATGCTGAGATCATGACCTGAGCTGAAATCAAGAGTCGGACACTTAACTGACTGAGCCACCCAGGTACCCCAAGAACTGTCTCAAAGGCCCCATCCGTTCCAGAATCAGAATTGCCCAAGTAGGACTACATGTCTGACCATTCTCAGGTTACTGTGATACACCCTTGTTAAAAACCATAGGCACAAGCTTCTGAAAAAGGTAAACACATGCCTGTCATATGTCATATGAGCCGATCATTCTACACCTATAAGTTTATCCAAGAGAAATGGAAGTATGTATCCATACAAAGGCTTGACACATTATTGTTCATAATAGCTTTATCCATAATAGCAAAAACTGGAAACAATCCAAATGTCCATCTACGGGTGGATCAGTAAACAAATGATGATATATCCATGCAGAGGAATACTGCTCGGCCATAAAAAGAACAGAAGTATGGATTCATACAGCAACGTGGTTCAACCTCAGAATAATTTTGCAGAGCAAACAAAAGCAGACAAGAAAGAGTACAGTGTGATTCTACTTACATGAAATTCTAAACAATACAAACCCATCTGTGGTTTCATCATTGGTTGCCTGGGGTCCCGGGAGCAGTGGTGGCAGAGAAGGGCATGAGGTAACATTTGGAGGGGGGCGGGGGAGGAATGTATTCATGATCTTTATTGTGGTTGTGGTCTCATGGTTATATCTGTTTGCCAGATTGTATCAGGTTATATATATACTGCATGCTGTACATATATACATTGTGTATGTATGTATATATGTGTGTATATACATATATATTTATATATATATATATACATATATACACATAATATAATGGTATACATGCATTGCTTTTTATGGGTTAGTTATATCTCAATAAAGGTGAAAACATTCGTAGGCACAGCGGGAAGTTCCTGAGCTTTGGAATCAGACAAACGCGGCATCTAAGCCCTGATGTACATATAGCTATGTATTCGTTATTAGCTACGTCACGTTGGGCAAATGACTCAACCTCTCTGAGCCTTACCTTCCTCACCCACAGGACAGCAGCAGTGAGGCACCCATCTGGCAACTAAACAACCGGCTACACCTTGCAGTGGAGGTGCAAATACTTCATGTTGCCTGGTACATGGTGGTTACACAGTTTGAGGCAGTAGGACCCTTTACTAGTATCCTTACCTTGATCACATCGCGCCCCCTTCCAGCCTGGGCTGCAGTAACAGGTCCCAGTGATATGGTCGCAGGTGGAGTTGTTCAGGCAGTCACATATCTGGCGACAGCCATAGCCATATGTTCCTGCAGGGCACTCTGAGAAGGAGATGAAAATCCAACGTAAGCTGTCCAGCCTTGGGGATGTGGGGCAAGGCTGTCTCTTACTAGATGATCCTCTGTGTCTCAAGGGCAGCCCTTCCGGGGGATCCTTACGCAGGCAGACCCACCCTGGAAGTCCTAGAGCTGGCCAGGATTCCCTGCCACATGGGATTCGGGGCCATGTGGCACAGGCCAGACACTGAGCTCCTTGCCACAGCTCCTGACTCCTGCAGCTTCTATGTACCCACTTCCCTGATGGGTAAGTTGAGAGTCTGCAGAACCCAAGGGAACTGATGAAGATCGTGAGCAAGGGCAACCTGAGATGACCCCGCCGGGCAAAACTGTGAGATAAAACACTGAAGAGTATGGACAAGAGATGGCATCCTTGAGAACGTGAGCACTTTCCTGACGACTCGGGGATCTTCCAAGTGGCACATTCCAACTCGGATTAGCTGGGAACAGGGACAAGGGAAGGGCAAGTCTTGTTAATTTTCTAGGTAAGAACTTCATTGCCATTGAATGGCTCAAAATTTGGATGTGCAAGTTGAAGCCTGAGAGACGAAAATACTGATGTTTTTATGATGCACTCTTCATAAGAGTTGGGTGTGAATTTCAAAGAAGAGTCAAATCTAAAAATCATCACCAAATACTGATGTTTTCTGTAAAGTGAGCAGCAGGGGGCAATGTTCTATTATTATTGGAATTCTCTGTCACAGTGTTTCTGTTTACAAAAGAGCATCAGGAGAGTTCTCCAAAAATAGGGATATTTTAATTTGATGTTCAAAGTAATCACGGAAGCACTTAAGCAGCTTTTATTTAATAAGAACCATAACCGGTCTGGCATTCAAGGGAAAGTCAGTTTAGAGTCTGTTCTGATTCTAGGTATGTGCACATATGTTTAGACATTTATGCACACATACACACACACACACACACACACACACATACACACACACAATATTTACATACACGAGGGGTATGCAGGAAACCGTGTGACTCAGTACGTGTTTCAGGATGAAATGAATAGCAGTCAAAAACTAAAATTGGGACCTCCGTTTCCAGGCTGATTCCTGGAGGTCACTCCTGTTATATTTACTATACAGGAAGATACGCAAAAATAACTCAAGGGTTTAGTACACAAGACTGACACAACCTGGATATTCCAGGGGCTCTGTGAGGTGCTGCTGGGGTAGAGGGAAGGCGATGGTTTATTGCCAAAGCCCCGTCCTGCTGATCTGCCTTTCCGGCCATAATGCTCCCACAGCCCTGTAATCTTTGCTGCGTCCTTGCCAAGAGCGCCCTCTCTGGTAAGCAAGAACGCTCCTGTCCCTTTCTTGTCATCTATGATAAAAGACTGAGCCCCATTACAGCTCTAAGACCCTATTTATTCGTTCTGAATATTGAATGAAAGTCACAGAGGAAGGTAACAAGAGACTACTTTGAAATACTCAATCTAAACCTAATTTTCTTATACCCTGCAGACGCATAGCTGTAGCGGCAGAAATGGCCAAAAAGGCTGCGTAATTCCAACAGAGTATATTCTTCTGGACTGGGATTTTTACAGCAAAAAATTTTAAGGCGATGTATCGTCTTGAACGTCGTAAAGACCGAGATGCACAGTTGCTAGGGGAAACAGTAGAAAAATACTATCCAGCAAAGGTTGTTGGAAGGGGGGCAACGTTTGCATGGACCTCATTCCACACCCACTGAGGGGCTGGGAGCCCCTGCCTGCCTTTTGTTCACTCACCCTGGCCCCAGAGAATGCATTCTCCTCCAGTGTGGACCCGGGCTCTGACTCTGACTGGCTCGTAACGCCCTTGAGCAGCCACGTTCCAAAAATAAGCAGGAGAGTTAGAGAGAGCCAGGGTGAACAGATGGAAAACCTGAATTCTGTCTTCCTCCTCGGAGCCACACCCTCTCCACCCAGAGCACTGATTACTTACCCAGAAGAAGTTTAGGGGGAAAGAGAGCCAGCAAGGACCCCAAGGTGGCCAGCTCTCTGGGAGGGTTGACCGTAACGGTCAACAGTGCTGGTAAGTGACCAGCCATCCATTCAAACAACTTGACAGATGCAGGTCCTGCCTTCATATTGTTCAGGCATGTAGGAAAACTGATTCTAGGGGAAAATACCAACCAGATGGGTCACCCTCCCGTACTTACTCTGTTCACAGCGCTTCCCCATGAACCCGGTCCGGCATGTACACTGTCCAGAGATGTGGTCACAGTCAGCTCCATTTTGACACTGGCATATCAACGCACAGTCCTTTCCGTAAAAACCCAGAGGACATCCTGTGCAGGAGGGAAGGACAGCAGAGTCAGAGGCTGCTGAGGAAAAACACAGCTCTTGCTTCCCACTGTTTGTATTTAAACCTGAAAGGTTCTTAGCCACTGGAGAGTGAATAAAGACAGTAATGCAGATCTCAGCTTGTCACAAAGGCTTCTTTGAAGTCCCAAGATGGGGCGCGTGCAAGGAGGTCATAATTCATGAGCGGGAGGCAGACTGGTTCCATACCTGGTGCTCCTGGAGACAACACTAGTATCTTCTGACAAAGCACGCCATCAACCCCGCGGAAGTATGGGGGCAATTCCTTGCATTCTTTCCCTGAACTACTTGACTCCTGGACTCAAATGCCATGGACTGAAATGGGTATTATATATTAAAATTACCCATATGCTTTTACTTACAGCACAGAACGTCTCTCAGTCTGCGGCTAGCCCTGTCCACCGTATCCGTCACTGACTCAGATAACATCTCCTTCACCAAAGATGTAGAGTAGAATGTTAAACTCAAAACAAAACAAAACAAAACAAAACAAAACAAAACAAAACAAACAGCACTTCATAGGTGCTTTGTAAAAAAAAAAAAAAAATCCATAAACCTAACACTGCTGTATGATTTTCCAGACCCAGACCTCTTGGCTGAGGACACACATAAGCCCCACGGGCTGTCCTGGGCCAGCAGCTGCCCGGCAAGGGTGTGGGCTCTCTGGCATAACAAAAAGTTCAATACAGGCTGCTTGTATGGCTACTTCTAAGTATCCCATGTGGATTTTTATTTTCTCTTTTTCTAATGGAGGTTTTAACCAAAGTTCAACTTCCAAGAAACAGAGGCAGAGCACAGATGCCAGCATGCAATGACAACTGCCATTGCCATATATTTATTTAGCACCTAATCGATGCCAGATGCTTTGCATGCATCCTCTCACTGAATCTTCACCCCAGTGCAGACACACAGGGATGGGTATTCCTACCTATAGCTGGGAGCTCAGCCCCAAGCGCCCTAAGTCACACAGCCAGCAAACTCAGACAAGTCTGGCTCCAGACCCCAGGTCCTTCCCACTTTCTTGTGCTTTGTCCATTTAAAAAGATCCTCTGATTAAAGTAGACCCTAATATTGGAATGATAAATAGTAATGTGTAAGTAATTTTCTCTAAGTAGCTGAAAAACTTTCTATATATACAATCTTGGCAGAATATGCCCGAGACAAGATCTCTACTTGCCAATGCTCCCTTTTGAACAATGGCTCAAGGTTTATACCCACTTCCAGGAAGTTTCAAAACACTTGTCCAGCCTATTCTCCAGTTTTCTAATTAGTGTTAAACAAGCGATGCCCAATTGTTTCATTAAATTTTTTAATGTTTATTTATTGTTGAGAAAGAGAGAGATGAGCAGGGAAGGGGCAGAGAGAGAGGGAGATACAGAATCCAAAGTAGCCTCCAGGCTCTGAGTTGTCAGCACAGAGCCCGATGCAGGGCTCAAACTCAGGAACCACAAGATGATGACCTGAGCCGAAGTCGGATGCTGAACTGACTGAGTCACTGAGTGCCCACCTAATTTTTTTTTAAAAGATTTTATTTTTGAGTGACCTTTACACCCAACATTGGGCTTAAACATAAGACTCTGAGATCAAGAGTCACATGCTTTAATGACTGAGCCAGACAGGCACCCCAAGAATTGCCTAATTTCTGACCTATTTTTCTTTCTCATCTCATTTCTGGGATTTCTGGGTGCTCATCGATTGGGAGAATAAATATTGTTGAAATTTCAGTACTACCCAAAGCAATCTGCACATTCAATGCAATCCCAATCAAAATTGCACCAGCATTCTTCTCGAAGCTAGAACAAGCAATCCTAAAATTTGTATGGAACCACAAAAGACCCCGAATAGCCAAAGTAATATTGAAAAAGAGCGAGGCATCACAATCCCAGACTTTAGCCTCTACTACAAAGCTGTAATCATCAAGACAGCATGGTATTGGCACAAAAACAGACATATAGACCAATGGAATAGAATAGAGACTCCAGAATTGGATGCACAAATGTATGACCAACTAATCTCTGACAAAGCAGGAAAGAGTATCCAATGGAAAAAAGACAGTCTCTTTAACAAATGGTGCTGGGAGAACTGGACAGCAACATGCAGAAGGTTGAAACTAGACCACTTTCTCACACCATTCACAAAAATAAACTCAAAATGGATAAAGGACCTGAATGTGAGACAGGAAACCACCCAAACCCTAGAGGAGAAAGCGGGAAAAGACCTCTCTGACCTCAGCCGCAGCAATTTCTTGACACATCCCCAAAGGCAAGGGAATTAAATGCAAAAATGAACTATTGGGACCTCATGAAGATAAAAAGCTTCTGCACTACAAGGGAAACAATCAACAAAACTAAAAGGCAACCAACGGAATGGGAAAAGATATTTGCAAATGACATATCAGACAAAAGGCTAGTATCCAAAATCTATAAAGAACTCACCAAATTCCACGCCTGAAAAACAAATAATCCAGTGAAGAAATGGGCAGAAGACATGAATAGACACTTCTCTAAAGAAGACATCCAGATGGCCAACAGGCACATGAAAAGATGCTCAACGTCGCTCCTCATCAGGGAAATACAAATCAAAACCACACTCAGGTATCACCTCACGCCAGTCAGGGTCGCCAAAATGAACAAATCAGGAGACTATAGATGCTGGCGAGGATGTGGAGAAACGGGAACCCTCTTGCACTATTGGTGGGAAGGCAAACTGGTGCAGCCACTGTGGAAAACAGCGTGGAGGTTCCTCAAAACATTAAAAATAGGTCTACCTTACCACCCAGCAATAGCACTGCTAGGAATTTACCCAAGGGGTACAGGAGTGCTGATGCCTAGGGGCACTTGTACCCCAATGTTTATAGCAGCACTTTCAACAATAGCCAAATTATGGAAAGAGCCGAAATGTCCATCAACTGACGAATGGATAAAGAAGCTGTGGTTTATATATACAATGGAATACTACTTGGCAATGAGAAAGAATGAAATATGGCCTTTTGTAGCAACGTGGATGGAACTGGAGAGTGTTATGCTAAGTGAAATAAGTTATACAGAGAAAGACAGATACCATATGTTTTCACTCTTATGTGGATCCTGAGAAACTTAACAGAAGACCATGGGGGAGGGGAAGGGAAAAAAAAAGAGAGAGGGAGGGAGGCAAACCGTAAGAGACTCTTAAAAACTGAGAATAAACAGGGTTGATGGGGGTAGGAGGGAGGGGAAAGTAGGTCATGGGCATTGAGGAGGGCACCTGTTGGGATGAGCATTGGGTGTTGTATGGAAACCAATTTGACAATTTCATATTAAAAAAAAAAGACTCTGAGATCAAGAGTCACATGCTTGAATGACTGAGCCAGCCAGGCACCCCAAGAATTGCCTAATTTCTGACCTATTTTTCCTTCTCAGCTCCTTTCTGGGATTTAAAATTTCATATTATGATTAAAAAAAGATGGGGCGCCTGGGTGGCGCAGTCGGTTGAGCGTCCGACTTCAGCCAGGTCACGATCTCGCGGTCCGTGAGTTCGAGCCCCGCATCAGGTTCTGGGCTGACAGCTCAGAGCCTGGAGCCTGTTTCCGATTCTGTGTCTCCCTCTCTCTCTGCCCCTGCCCCGTTCATGCTCTGTCTCTCTCTGTCCCAAAAATAAATAAACGTTGAAAAAAAAAAAAAGAATAAAATGATATATTATTGGGGCACCTGGCGGGCTCAATCAGTCAAGCATCTGACTCTCGATTTCCGCTCAGGTCATGATCTCATTCGTGGGATCGAGCCTTGTGTCAGGCTCAGCACAGAGCATGGAACTGCTTGGGATTCTCTCTCTCCCTCTCTCTCTCTCTGCACTTTCCCTGCTTGTGCTCTCTTTCTTTCTCAAAATAAATAAATAAACTGAAACCAAGTGTATACTATTATTGGTAACCATCATGCGTGCTTTCCCGTGCTGTCTCCTTTATTCATTTGAAGGCAAGAAGATAGAGAATAGTCTTTTTTCTCCCTGACAGTGCTGAGCTGTGGACTACTTTGCACATTATATCCTATGATGGTAAAAACCTCACAGAAGAAGAAATGGTTGGGGCACTATGTGATATAAAATGGAAAAAAGAATGAGTGGTTCTTGAAGCATGATCCCAGACTGGCATCACCATGTGGAAAGTTGTCAGCAATGTGAATTCTCAGGTCCCACCCCAGACCCAGTGAATCAGACACTCTGGGAGTGGGGCCAGCAGTCTGTGTTTGTCATGCCACCTGGGTGACTCTGGCGCTCACTTAAGTTTGAGAACCACGGAACAGACTCTTCTCCAAGAGCACACATTACGTCGGGGAGCAAGGCTTGTGATCTGCACTGCCTTTCTAGCCACAGTCACTTATCCCAACCTTTGTGCTGTTGGAATAAATGACAGGGTGGACATCCATGTAACCACCACCCCAGTTTGAACCATTATATAGAACATTTTCATCACCCTTCATGCACCTTCCCAGTAGATAATCCTAACAGATCAATTTGTTTGTTCTTGATCTTCATATAAAAGGAATCACAGGGATGTCTGGGTGGCTCAAGCGGTGGAGGTCTGACTTCGGCTCAGGTCATGATCTCACAGATTGTGGGTTCGAGCCCTGCATGGAGGCTCTAGGCTGTCAGCACGGAGCCGGCTTTGGATCCTCTGTCCCCCCTCTCCCTCTCTGCCCCACCCCCTTTCACACTCTCTCTCTCTAAAAATAAATAAAAACATTAAAAAAAAATAAAAGGAATCACATACTACAAAAATGTGTACATATGTCTGTACAAAGATACATGCATTGATAAACGATAGGGAGTTTGGTGCATATACATAGGGTCTGGTCAAAGGAGAGTGAGGAAAGAAACTGCACACCATCACATACAGCACTGCTCCACTTCGGTGTCCTGCAATGACATACAGGCAGAAAACTTGGAACATGACAGCTCATAACCACACAGAGGTAGTTAGACATCTAGTGGTCACGGGGGAGATGAAACAACACTCCAACGCCAGGAACCCTGGGTGAGCTCAGCTCGTGCATGCAAAGGGCGAGGCTTGGTCCCGTCCCCCTTGGGTGTGGCTCCCTTGGTGAGTCTCGGAAGGCTTGTCACTTACTCTGAGTGCAGTACAGCCCCGTCCAGCCGGGAGTGCATTTACATTCCCCATCATAGGCGCTGCAGAAGGCCCCGTTGTGACAGTTGCACGTGTGGATGCAGTTCGGGCCCCAGTGGGCAGGCGGACAAGCTGAAACCACAGCACGCATGGAGAGTTCGGTTAGAGCCCGGACACCAGCACCCAGCAGAGGGAACTCCGTCCTGCTGCCCATCTCCTTGCATATGGGAAGTTAGCGGTGTGCATCAGGACTAAGAAAGCACGGTGCTCCCAGACTGACTAATACCCAGATGGCAACATTGACTGCAACGGCAACCATCATTACTGCCACTGTATTCATGGACAGACTGCGGAGTGAGGCAGGCAGAACAAAAAGTATCTACAGTTCATAGATTTACTTGCCTAACAAATGTACGCTGAGCTCCTATGTGCCCAGCACTGTTCTAGACACAGAAGAGATAGCAGAGGACCAGGCAAGGTCCAGACCGTCCTTTGAAACCTTATACAGTAAAACCTTGTTTTGCAAGCATAATTCATTCCAGAAACATGCTTATAATCCAAGGCACCTGTATATCAAAGCGCATTTCAAGAACCATTGGCTCAGTTGTGATCATGCGACGTTGGGCATCATGTGCTCCTTGTATTGCAAGACATCGCTCACCAGAGCCACTCCCTCAGGGAAGGCTTCCCCAAGGAGAGAACATTTAAGCACAGATAAGATGGACAAAATGATAGGACTAAGAAAAACTAAGGGATCTGGTGTCACGTAAGTCACACACCAGTCGCTCTGCTCCAGAGTTGTCACTAGAGATTTGTTTAAAGTTTAAGGTGTAAATTATACGTAAGAATCGGTTTACTCATGAAAATTCTTAATTGCATGAAGCAGAAAATAATAAAAGGAAATCATTGGAGGGTCACTGTCCATTTAAGAGCAAAAAGGGCTTCAGATAAAGTATCTGTGAAATAATATCATATTATGGGGTAAAACGATTTGATTTACCAAAAACAAACAAAAAACACACAGAAAACCTTTTCATTTATACTAATGCTTTGAGAATAAACCTGCTTTGGGGCACCTGGGAGGCTCAGTCGGTTAAGCGTCCAACTTCATCTCAGGTCATGATCCCAGGGTTGATGGGTTCGAGCCCCGCATCGGGCTCTGTGCTGACAGCTCGGAGCCTGAAGCCTGCTTTGGATTCTATGTCTCTCTCTCTCTTTCTGACCCTCCCCCGCTCACACTCTGTCTCTCTCTCTCTCTCTCAAAAATAAATAAACATTTTGAAAAAACTTTAAGGAATAAACCTGCTTAAAATGAGGACAACCATTGTATCTACGTGAGAAGATGGGTCTTAGCAGAACCAGCTGATCATTTCAAAACAAAAAGAGATCAAACCATCATGCTGTTTACCTTTAGAGTACACAGTGATGTATGTTAATTATTTCTCAATAAAATTGGAGGAAAACAAAGCAGGACCATCTATAATTTTTATTTGGTTACCCAGTAGGGAATATGGCCCAATGAAGATAGTAAGTCTGAAGTAAGTAAAAAAGAGAAAAAAAATTCTCCTGAAATTGTGTGCACCATAATTTGCCCAAGAACAAGGGAAAAATGATAGGTGACGTTCAAGGTCTGAAATTAAACCTAGAATGGATTTTCTGAGTCCAATACCCTCATTTTACAGATTAAGAGTCACTGAAAAGTGAATAAGCATGCTACCCATTTAGGCTCTTTGCAAGACCTTATTTGGATTTAACATAGGAACATTGCACAGAGCTCTTAGTGGGGGAAACAGCCATTTAAAAATTAAAGTAATGTATATCATAATTATTCATATATTATTTCTTGATTATATAAACACTCTTACTTTAGTCCTAAAGAATTTGAAAACCAATGAAGATCAATGGTTGTTCCTAAATAAGACTTACGTTGAGAGCAGTCACTGCCAATCCAACCCGGGTAACACTGACAAGATCTGTCAATGGGGTTACAGGTTCCATTGTTGGTACAGGTACAAACCCCTGCACAGTTTTTCCCAAATCTGCCGCTGGGACACACTGTGAATAAGTTTTAGGTCAGTAACGCACAATTACATCTCATCGCATGGAACTCGAGAGTCTTGGGACAGAAAACAACTTTGAAAGCCATCAGCCCGGCTGCCCATTTAGTAGCTGCCTCCACTCAACAGCACCCCGTCATCTGGAATGGGCTCATTTTTAGAAACACATGAAGCCCAACATTCTCATTAAGGCATCACAAACCAGGAGACATCATCACGTTTCTGGAAATCTGACTTCATGGCTTCTTGCTCAGGGAGTCCAAACCCTCCCTGATACTGATTTTTCATGGGATGCTGTTTCCAATTAAAACCAAAGAGCAGCACAGCTCAGAGAGTAGAGATTTTCTGCCGGGGCGGCAAGCCAGCTTTTCCAAAGTCATTTCTGCAGAAGCTGCAGAAAGGGCATCCCAGAAGGCCTTGATAGCTGGTGGCTGAAAACGTCCTCGCGGAAGCCCGAGAGGAAGGCTGAGGACAGATTGCACGGGGCTTGACCGGCACCGCGCACCTCCCCCCAGACACTGTGCGCCTTACTTACCTTCATTGCAGAGAGCACCTGTGAAGCCAGGCAAGCAGTCGCACAGGCCCGTGATGTGGTGACAGGGCCCACTGCTGTGCACACACTGTGGACACGTCTGGCTGCAGCGATGCCCATAAAAACCGGGGGAGCAGACTGAAAATAGAATGGAAATCAACAGTTATCTTTCCTGAGACGTATTCCTCTCAAATTCCACATCAGGATCTAGCTGAAGTTTGGGGCAAAAATTTTTTTTTTTTGTTTAATGATACTGAGAATTTTCCAAGTCTAAAACAAGCACCAAAGGAAGAAGGGTAGTCCTTAATAATGAAAAGAAACCATTAAACTGAATTGCTGGAGGGCAGGCAAATGTCTCTGTCCTCTTTATTTTCTCATTTATGGTCCCAATTAACCTGGGGTCTGGCACACAACAGGGGCTTGAAGAATTTTTGTTGAACAAATAAATGAAAGGAAATAAAATTCTAAAATCTAATAAGGCCACATAAATACTCTCAAGCCATGTCTTGATCCTTTTTTCTTTAAGAGTCATTACTGGCAATAAACAGATCTATAGTCTGAATTAAAAGATTGTTCCTCCTCAACGTGGTCCAGATTAATGACTGTGATTGAGAAGTGAGCAAGCAAAATGCTACATAATTAGGTTCTCCTCAAGACATTACTTGGATTTAAACGCAAGACAAATGCATAGAGCTTTCACTGAAAAAAGAAAAAAGTCATCTAAAAATAAGGATAATGTGTCTTAGAGCCATATATTCTTTTCTTGATTACATTTACTAAAAGATTTCGTAAAATCTTATGGATCCCCTCCTCTCTTAAAAATCCCATTAACCAATGTCAACGGCCTCCATTTTTAACTCTGCAATTCTATTTCCCCCACAGCACTGGCTGTGAGACTACTAGCAAGATGTATGATTCGCCGCAAGGTTTGGCTGATGTTGACTTCTGGTAATTGAGGTAAGGCCAATGCCAAAATTGCTGAATCAAATATTTACAGGTCAATGGATTTCTGGAACACCATTTGCAAGATTTAAGGCAGGATCAAGAAACGTATCCTGACGACGATGCCAATGAGGCATTGAAATCATTACTGAGAAGGAAAGGCCAAAGCCCCATCTGTTAGGCTCGTCCTGGAGGTTGGAACGAATAAAGCTCTTCAGGCAGTGCTATCAAGGACAGCTCCACAAGGGACAGAGACCTATTACAGTCTCCTCCCCACTCCACTGCAACAGAACAGCGCCACGAACTGAGGTGTGGGACAGAGATAATAATTCTGCACACGGTACCTGAGAAGGGAAGGCAGACCTTTCCACGTAATGAGACACTTACTTCTCTGACACGTGGTGCCTCGGAACCCTGGCGCGCACTCACAGATGCCATCATCTGGGGAGCACGAAGCCCCATTTTTGCAGTAGCAGGGCAGAGAGCAGTTGGGGCCCCAGCGTCCCTCAGCACACACGCTGTCACAGTGGACACCTGAAACAATGCACACGGGCAAGGCTGACTAAGAGGCAGTGGGGGCTGGTGCCTCTGGGACACAAAGTCCCAGACGAGGAGGAGGAGGAGGACAGTCATGGTATCCAAGCTGGGTTATCTCTGCAACGATGAGCGGGATGGCATAAGGTTTAAAATTCACTTATATACGTCAGTACATCATCATACACTGTGTCATCATGTATCGTATCATCGTAGCATTAAAATAATCCCAGGGTGATTTTCTACCAAGTCATAAAAGAGCAGGAATAAAACACCTTTGTTATACTGATTTTTTAATTTTTTACATATACATAATTTATTGTCGCGTTAGTGATGTTTCTTTTTTAGAATGGTGAAGCAAATGGGAAGCCCAAGGGCTCTGTCTATTAAAGGCAAAATTTATCAAAAATATTTTTATCAGTGAGCCCTCAGCAACTTCCTTCTTCCCCCATCCTTTATCTTTGCAGAAAAACCAAGTGTAAAAAAGATAAAAAGAAGTAAAAAGTGGTTAAATTGTTTTACATAAAGAAAACTCTCCCCCTGGAGCACACACCATCTTAAAACATTTTGACGGGGGCGCCTGGGTGGCGCAGTCGGTTGAGCGTCTGACTTCAGCCAGGTCACGATCTCACGGTCCGTGAGTTCGAGCCCCGCGTCAGGCTCTGGGCTGATGGCTCGGAGCCTGGAGCCTGTTTCCGATTCTGTGTCTCCCTCTCTCTCTCTGCCCCTCCCCCGTTCATGCTCTGTCTCTGTCTGTCCCATAAATAAATAAAAACGTTGAAAAAAAAAATTAAAAAAAAAAAACAAAAAAAACCATTTTGACGATAGGGGCACCTGGGTGGCTCAGTCAGGTGAGCGTCCAACTTTGGCTCAGGTCACGATATCTTGGTTCATGGGTTCAAGCCCTGCACCAGGCTCTATGCTGACGGCTTGGAGCCTGCTTTGGACGTTGTGTCTCCCTCTCTCTCTGCCCCTCCCTAGCTCATGCTCTGTCTGTCTGTCTGTCTGTCTCTCTCTCTCTCAAAAATAAATAAGCATTAAAAAATTTAAAAAACAATAACAATTAAAGAAAAAAACATTTTGATGCTACATTGTACAGGATAGAAAGATACACTAATCTGTGCCACTAAATTCCTCTTTAAGAATTGAATCTGGCACTGGGCAGATAAAGGCACAATATCACAACTGATCTTATTTGCAGCTGTTGTCCAAGTTATTGATTATTAGGATACTACTCAATGTGGGTGTTTAACTCTCACCCGGAAACAGAAATTCTAGAGTTGGTCATGAATGAACAAACGCCTAAGGAAAATGCAAGGGAAAATGCAAAGTCGCAGAAATAAAAATAAAACCAGGTTTTACGTGAGGTAAAGAGAAGTCTCTTTGGGAAGTTTGTGTTTGAAATACAACAGGGGCCTCTTTCTTGTAAGTCAGAATTCTCCCCAACTCAAAGACACGCTCTTTGCATTGAGAAGCAGCGAGTTATAATTAGTAGTGAACTGGCAACTGCTGGCTTCAGACCAAGTGCAAACACAGTAAGAACAAGCACGCACACACTTAGGGATCCAGAATGCTGTCACCACCCAGCACCAAGGAAGCTGAGAAAGCCATGTTTTGTATTACAGTTTTTGCTTCGAAACTGATTAGGAGAAAAGTTACCGTGGCCCAAACCTTACAACAGAAGCAGCCCCAAACCATAATGTGAACGTTGCTAATTGGCACAGTCATTTCTGCTGAGCCATAACTCCACTTTTGGCTGTTCCCGTTTCCTCCTTCTGAAAATCTCCCACATGGTAAAGGCTGTTAAGTAGGCATGAAAGCTCACAGACCTCATTGTGTCTAGCTTGAGCCAACAAAAGACTATTATTTTAGCTCGCGCTGCTGGCTGAAGTGGGAGATCAGACCTGTTAGAAGCTGACTGGGGTTCAAGGATTCCCTGTAGAATAAAATATGGAATTTTGGCCTCCTGTGATTTTTTTTTTTTCTTGAGTTGACAAACATACGATCTTTTCTTTTTCTTTTCAAATCTCTTTTGAAAAGCTGAGGTGGAATCCCAAAATGCTATGCTCACCAAATGTGATTCAGCAGCTATAGAGTTGTATCTGGTGTTTGGGCTCGCACCTACACGAGGCAGGGCATTTAGTAAGGAGCAAACCACTTCAAAAAGAGGCTGCAAATGGAAAAATTTTGTTTTAAGAACTTAAAGGAAGTACCAACAAGGGTAATCTTGTGAAGGGTCACAGGCTTCACTCTCTTTTCAAATTCAGGTTCTGAGCGCTGACCATGAGCTAGGGCCCTATTTAATGGCACCTAAGACGGGGGGGGGGGGGGGAAATCCTGCTTGACAGATATTCGGACAACTCTGGCCATTTTGGTTTGCAGCCATCCATGCAAATCCCAGTAAGGACTTTGGAGAAGTAGAAGTTGAAAATCATCCTGAAAATTAGTCCTCATTTCTGGCACATTGTTGTGGGGTGGGAGCTTGAGGAAAGGGGAAGGGGTGGGATTTAGCCATTTATGGTGTTTTGGTTCATCAGCTACTTGCCAAATCTCTCCACCACATTAAATAAATGCAGCTAAATCAGAATGGAATACACTTGAGGTCGAAATTATCTGCTGCTTTTTTTGCATTATAGATTATCATAATTTATATGTGACTTAGCACATTCTCAATCAGAGCATGTTAAGAAAACTGACCCCAGCACAGATTGGTAAATCTGAATAAAGTGATCCTTTATTTCATATCTGATTCCTCTTCCCTAATAGGTTTGTCCAGCTGGATAGCACAGCCATCTGTCATAATCAACTTTATCGAGGTAATTTTCATAGAGTAACAAGGCCCACGATATAGCAAAGAGATCCATTACAATGATACGCTTGTTTCACATGATTTACCCATGATTTCATTTCCAGAGAATCACGGGGAATTTTAGAGATCATCTATCAAATCTGCTGTCTCCAATCATAAAAGAATATTTCAGCAGAACCAAGCCTACTTTTAAATATCTTTTATTTCAGGATTGCAAATAAGTCTCCCCTTTGAAAGTAAGTTATAGTAATTCTATGACCAACTTCCTCTAAAAATTCAACCTCTTTTCTTTTTCTCTACCATCAGTAAAATGAGTCATCACTTTTCAGATATTAATGCCTAATCTATTTGTAGACAAACATAAAGTATGCCTCAGGGGGCAATTCTAGAAAAAAGCATGAAGCTGCATTTTTTCCCCTTGCTGTCCTATTTTCTCCTACTGATACTCCTCCCCCTCAGAGCTCTGTGCCCTCCTATTATCTTTCCTTTCATCTTATAGTCAGGAAAAGGTAAGGTAAATTGATTACTGTTGAGTTGTTACCTTCTCTAGAGAATACTAATATTTTAAGAGAATACACACATGAGGAGCCTAAGAAATAAATCTCTAATTGTGAAATATCAGACACTGAGGCTCACAGAGGGGGTCCCTGGGTAAGTGTTTCTCTAGGCCACACTAGGTATACGGCTACTGATGTGACCTCCCTGTAAGACTAACCCTTCAGTAAAACTTTTTTCAGGATAGACAATTATAAGTTTGCTTTAACCTGTGTGTGTGTGATTCCTGAATTATTTCCATTCACCTCATCCCAATCTTTGCAAACTTGCTGGAGTCCTACAAGACATTTTTATGTTTCCTTTTTTATCAAAGACAGAAAAGAGAATTCAACTTAATGAATGTTCAAGGAGTCCAGGGGCTATTGGCTTCCTGGTGATAGGTGCTCTAAGAAAGAACTTCAACTCTAGAACGATAACGGCCCCAGAATAGGCACACCTAACCCTGTCTTGGGATCTCGGTCAGAAAAGGAGAGAGCCTGGGAAGGTGGAGAAGGGCTCCAAGCTAATGGAATGGTGGGTGCAAGGCCCAGAAGCCCAAAGAAGCATATGGAAATGGAGGACAGCTGAAACTGGGGTGGGGAAGAACAGGAGAGGTGTTTGGGCAGCCAGGCAGTGGTCACATACCCAAAGCCAGAATGCCACGCTGTGAAGTGTGAGCTTCCCCCTTGGGGTTGACAGGGACCAGATGGACAATGAAGCAGGAGCAGCACATAACGGAATTTGTGGTTTGTAGGAGGGCAGAAGACAGTTTGCGGATGATGGGTCTGGAAGCAAGAAGACCTGTGTCAGGGGGTTGTTTGGGGTTATCCAGGTAAAGGAAAAAAAAAGACAGACATGACAAGGTCTTAAACTAAGTCAAGGGCAGTTGGGATGCAGGTGGGGGGGGGGGGGGATAAATTCCTCAGAAATGCAAGGGACAATGGAGGTGAAAGATCTGTACTTGCACTGGCTCCTCCCGCCCCCATATTCTGCACAGGGAAATGAATGAAGTCTGGAGCTCCGTCAAAGAGAGATGGTGTTTCTGTTCACCACAGTGCCCAGCACACGGAGGGTGTTAAAGATTTGTTGAGTGAATCAAGAAGCACCGTCTCTCTTTCCAACTTGATATTCAGAACTATTTCCAACTGGATGGGAGCAACCATATAATTCTTTCTTTCCCTAAGGAAGTGATGAGAGGCCCATGCAGACCAGAAAACCCAGCATATGTATATTTTATATGCCTCAAATGGTGACCTTTCCCATCTAAGGGGGTAGAAATGTCTGCCTTGCTGATTTTTGAGAAGATATACCTTCATGAGCTCAGGCCTGTGTTTTTTAATGCTAGCCCAGATTACAAAGCAACCGAAGAATTAGGGAGGCATCTTGAAGAAACTGTTTTGGAATGTTTACCGAAGAAGAGATAAAGGCTCTAATGGGAGTTACTTTAGGAAACAACGCCCTAATGCGTTTGGAAGAGGGGACAAAATGAGAAGGGGGTATCTTTAAATGTGCAAGGATCTCTGGTTCAGTGGAAGCATTTTTTCCTGATCAACGTTCTAACGCTGATAAGGCGATCTGTGAGGGACTGTTTTTGCCAGGACTGAGGACAAAGAGCTCTTTGATAGCCTTCCCAAGTTGCTAGGCAATGGCTGAATGATCGTGATAAACTTCAGCTAAGCAGCTCTAAAGAAATGTTCGTGCATTTCATGCCTGATGCATTATGCCAGCGGCCTCAATGTGAAACCAGCATTCACTAGGCATTTGTGATTGCATGAATGCGGTAAAATAAATCATCTCGGGTGTCATTACTTCTCCCTCTCAGAGATAGAACCCAAACTCCTCGTCTTGCTAATTGTTCGTATTCCTAATGCCCGTACTGCACCCTTTGGGGGCATTAGTGAACGAAAGACATGATTTTCATTCGATGTCTGGTTCCTGAGCAACAAGCTATTAAACATCTATTAGAAGGAAGAGAGGGATTTGTTACTAATAATTGGGCTTGATGAGTATAGAAGAGAAGAGCCAGAGTAATCGTCATAATACTTTTGCTGCTTTTCTAATCCTCTCGCTAACAAAGCAGAGGCTTACTGTTGGCGTAGAGACGTTCTTCGCTGGTGTAACCACCTGTGCCCACGCTGTGTCCGCCCTGAGAGGACGTGAGTTTCTGCAGGCCAGGAGCTGGCCTCGCTTCACCCTCGTGCTCCCAGTATCCAGCACTGTGGCTGCACACAATTTGGAGGCACTCAACATGTGGTTGTTAAATCAAATCTTTCTATTTGGATACTATGAATTGTAAAGATGGATTAAAAAAGGATCTGCTTTACAGAGATGACCAAGTTGGAAAGGACATCCTGATAAACCACATAAATCATCGATGTGTGCATTTGTAGCTGCAAGACAAAAACACCAGAGGGCATGACCTGCCTCAGTCCGGACCTGGATAAAGTAAACAGAACAGACTGCTAAGCAGATGGGGGGCCCTGAGAGCTCTGGCTTTTTCTGCAGCCATTCTTTTGGGAAGGCAAGCCCCTTCCTCCCCTCTCACCTCAGGGACTCCACCTTCTGCTTTTACAGGACTCCCTCCCCGACAAAACTGCATAGATAGAGAGACATAAATGCTGCATAAATGTTGTCCACTCTTCAATACCCTGCTTGATTGGATGCATGCATGTTAATTAAAGCTCACTTCCACTTGCACTTTGATGTCACTGCATGAAGAATTAGGTTCCCCCTTATTATAACAACTCAGTCATCACCAAAACCACAGGAGAGATCACTTTGGCACAGATCAGTAGCTAAAGCAGCAGTTCACTTACTCACCTGGTCAACCTTGGAGAATTTGGGGAAACACACACATTTCCTCTTTGTAGTGCCCCCTGCCTCCTGGCTGGGCTCCAATAAGCACCCCACCTCTCTCCCTATTCTCTGTGCCCCTCCTTACCCTCCTACATAGTTGCCAGTCCCTCTCTCTTTCCCAAGGCTTCGAGAGGTTGATTTGGTGCCTTCAACTCTTTCCTCTTAGTTTAGCATTTAACTTTTTTTTTCTGCCATGAATGCATCCCTGAGACTTTTGCCACTGGTTATGAGGATTCTGCCACAGAAATGCTCCCTGCAACCCCCACCTCTTCAATAGCGAGAGTAAACATGCATGACAGAGGCCAGTCTACAGACGGGTAATTGTCACTGCATGAGCCACTGGTGCAACCTTTTTTAAGCAGGCTTCACACCTAAGAGCCCAACATGGGGCTTGAACTCACAACCCTGAGATCAAGACCTGAGGTGAGATCAAGAGTCAGATGCATAACCGACTGGGCCACCCAAGCGCCGACGTATAACTTGTGAAATGACAAATGAGGCCACCAAGTAAGGTTGTGCAGGCTGTACACTACACAAGAGCCTCTGGCCACAGGGCTAAGTGAGGGCAGAAATCCATCTGCCAAGCAGTACAACCTGAAAGATTTCCAAACCTTCTCCAAATTTGTGCAAAAGGTGCTTTATGGGCAGGCAATAGCTCTGCCTTCTTCATGCACCCCCCAGCTGATCATTCACCAGGTGTGAGGTGGGGACAGGGAATACACAAGTTAAAAAAGTTCCCAGGTGACAGTGATCTTAGCCAGAACTTGGAACCAGGCTGGGGATGGCATATGTTCCCCCACAGCCAGAATGAAATCTTGATTAACTATAATACTCAGTGAAGAGGTGTTTTGGCTGACTGAAGTCAGGGCAAAAAGGGAGGAAAAAAGTCAGCATGTGTCTACTGTTTTTGGAAAATACTTTATAAAGCATATTACTTTATTACTGTGGAAATACACAAACATACACAAACACAACTAATTACATTTCTTTGACATCTGGGACTTCAAAATAATCATTTGAAAAGCCAATCTCACTTTACAGCAGTGTGCGTGTGTGTGTGTGTGTGTGTGTGTGTGTGTGTGTGTGTGTGTAGAGGTGTGGGAGAAGGAGCCCAGGACAAAGCCTATATTTTGGATAGTGTTTCGTTTTCCCCCATTTTTTTTTGCTACAATCTGCCTCTTTTGGTAAAGTAATCAATGGGCTAAAAAAATCCATATATTAAGGTTTTAAATAACTACATATAGTAAAAGTCCTTGTCATTTTTTTAAATTTTTTTTAACGTTTTTTATTTATTTTTGAGACAGAGACAGAGCATGAACAGGGGAGGGACAGAGAGAGAGGGAGACACAGAATCGGAAGCAGGCTCCAGGCTCTGAGCCATCAGCCCAGAGCCCGACGTGGGGCTCGAACTCACAGACCGCGAGATTGTGACCTGAGCTGAAGTCGCAGGCTTAACCGACTGAGCCACCCAGGCGCCCCTGTCCTTGTCTTTTTTTAATGGTACATTTCTTTTGGAAGTAGTATTTGGGATGTCAGATGTACCTTTTGCTTTGAGTAATCTGTACGGCTGTACATTTTGAAAACTTGTTTTAGAACCAGGTAAAATGGAAATATCAATGATAGAAATAGAGTCTCAGTTCCTTTAAAAGAAAAAGCCAACCAAACATTGAAATGATGGTAAAGTCATGAGGAGTGGTGGATGAACCCAACCATGAAAAAGCAAGCTGATTCTCTTGGGTTGGCATATGATTTCCTCAATTTAGACGTGTCAATTTCTTCGTAAAAAGGGATAAAGCTCTCCCTTATCTCTGGCTTTAAACCCAGAGGACTGATGAGCAGCTCCCCACAGCGTGCTCAGTGACCCAGCACTGTTGGTGACTCTGTGCCTTCTTACTGATTTGGTCAGGGGAAGAGCCCAGTCCCCGTGTCAACTGCATTGAAGCCCCACTATTAATCTACACATGACTACCTTGTCCGGTGATACTTAACATCTCAGCTAAAGCAATCTCAGCAACAGGGAGAAGAGGCGTCCGAATCATTTACTTCCTTAGGCTCATGTTATTTATCTGGACCTGCACCTGGTATCCAAATGAAAAGCAAGGCTTTCTTTGTGTTGAGAAACATTCTTACGAGGCACTTACTCAAAAGCAAGTTTATTGATAAAAATTTCTGGGTCTCCCCAGGGCTGACAATGAAATGGTATTCTATGTAAATTACACAGAGTCTACTCTTCCTTCCTTTTGGGAAAATAAACAATTCTTTGTGCAATTGGAGGGTGCTTTCTGGAGCTCCAGTAGCCTTCTTTTCCTCTATCTACGTTTGCTTATACCAAGTGTGTTCTGTGAATGTGGTGGATGACTTCTCTTTAAAAAAAAAAAGTCTCAGAGCAATCTTAGATCCTCACAGATCAACAGCTTACACAGAAGACCCAGAGAAATGAGACACTGGGGCCATGAAGCAAGGAGACAGTGGGGCAACCAGTCACAGATGGACAGAGCATTACGAGATTATGCTGTGTGACAAAGTTGCTGCATTCCCGCAGGAGCTCCATAGGTCTAAGGCCAGATGGGATAATTTGTCTTACCCCATGACCCAGACTGTGGAATGTAACAAACACATTTTCTAGCTGGCTTCAGGCCAAATCATATCTCCTGCTTTTTTCATGTAGACTAGAGTATGCATTTCACAGTCTGGCTCTAAATCATCAAAGCAGGTAGATACTTGAGCAGTGACTCGTGTGTTCGAGAACACCTCACACATCCTCTAAAGTCATAAAACAAAAGTGGATTTGGTGGAGCATGGTCCCAAATGGATGACAGGGCCTCTCTGTTAGAAAAGTTCTGAACTTGCCAGGGGGTTCAAAATGCTATTTAACTTCACTGTGGTCACAGAGAACTTGGTACCGGTCATTCAATTTGAGAACTTCAAGAAGCCTAGGGAAGTCACAAAATCTGGTCTATTCCCTAGAGCCATGTAGTTGTAGCACTGAGTGAGAGCCCCGCAGAAACATGGGGAGGTGGAATTTCACAATGGGAAGTCAGAATTATCTCAGCTTTTGCAAGTCAAGGAGAAGCTAGAGGGTGAGGGAGTCCTTGTGTTTGTGGATAACTCCTATTGACAGAAAAAGTCCATGACCCCAGCCTTGGTCTGTTTCCCAAGGTAGCTCTCAGACACTAGAAATCAAGCACATGACAGCTCATCTCAGTTTACTCCTGTCAGAAGCCAAAGCAGCTCTCACCAAATTCCAAAGGACTGAGAGACTCTGCTGAAGAGGTCACTGATGACATTTCCCGTTCAAGGATGTGAAGACGTGTATTGTCAGGTTGGTAATACTCCCCACATTGATCTATAAACTCAATCCTCATTAAATCCACAGTGTTTCTTCACGGGAATTGGCATGTTGGCCCTCAAATTCATAGAGAAGTTCAAAGGACCCAGGATAGCCCAAGCAATCTTGAAAAAGAAGACCGAAGTTGGAGGACTCACACTTCTCACATTTTAAAACTTTCTACAGAATTATAATAATCCAAACAGCATGGTGCTGACATAAGGATAGACACACATATCAATGTAATAGAAGTGAGAGTCCAGACATAAATACTCTCACATTTATGGCCACTGCTTTTTGGCAAGGGTATCAAGATGGTGAGGGTGGGGCAAGGGAAGAATGACCTTCTCAACACATGATGCTGGACCAACTGGATATCAGCATGCAAAAGAACAAAGTTGGACCCTCACCTCACACCATATATAAAAACAAACTCAAAATGGATCAAAGACCTAAATGTTAAAGCTAAAACTCTGAAATGCTTAGAAGAATACACAGGCACGAATCTTTGTGACCTTGGACTAGACAATGGTTTCTTAGACTTGACACCAAAAGCACGAGGAACAAAAGAAAAAACACAGACAAGCTGAACTTCATCACAATAAAAACTTTTCTATGGAAACAGACAGCATGAAGAAAGTGAAAAAGTAACACACAGAATGGGTATATTTGCAAATCTGATAAGGAATATCTGATAAGGAATATATAGATAGAATAGGTAAAGAAATATTACAACTTGGGGTGCCTGGGTGGCTCAGTCAGTTGAGCATCTGACTTCCAGCTCAGGTCATGATCTTGCGGTTTGTGGGTTCGAGCCCTGCGTCGGGCTCTGTGTGACAGCTCAGAGCCTGGAGTCTGCTGCAGATTCGTGTCTCCTTCTCTCTCTCTGCGCCTCCCCCAATTGTTCTCTCTCTCTCTCTCTCTCTCTCTCTCTCTCTCAAAAATGAATGTTAAAAAAAATTTTTAAAGAAATATTATGACTCAACTATAAAAAGACAAATGACCCAATGAAAAAATGAGCAAAGTATGTGAATAGACATTTTTACAAAGAAAATATACAGATGGCCGAAATGAAATCCAAAGATGCTTAACATCATCACCTATTAGGGAAATGCAAATCAAAAATTCAATGAATTAACATTTCACACCACTAGGATGGCTTTAATCAAAAAGACAGATAATAAAAAGTTTTGGTGAGTATACAGGAACCTCACATAACTGGTGGGAATGTAAAACAGAGCAGCTGCTTTGAAAAACAGTGTAGCAATTCCTCAAAAAGTTAAACTTAGAGTTATCACACAACCCAGCAATTCCACCCCCGAATACATACCAACTATACACACATCCAGACAAAAACTTGTACTATGTTCATAACAGCATTATCCAAAATAGCCAAAAAGTGGAAACAACTCAAATGTCCATCACAGATGAATGTGCAAATAAAATGTGGTCTGCCCATACCATGGAATATTAGCCAGCACCCAAAAGGAATGAAAGAATGATAATATGCTCCAAAACGAATGAACCTTGAAAACAAGCCAAGAGAAGGAAGCTAGTCACCAAAGACCACATATTCCATGAATCCATACAGTATCGGAAGAGGCAAATCTATGGAGACAGAAAGTAGATTAGTGGTTGCCTAGGGTATGGAGAAGGGAGATAAGGTTGCCTAGTGGTGAGTTGGGGGTAAATGGAAAATGACTTTTAGTGAGTATTAATGGGGTTTCTTTATGAATTGATGAAAATCTTCTAAAAATGATAGTGATGATGGTCGTACAATTCTTTGAACATATGAAAAGCCAATGAATTATACAATTTAAATAGGTGAATTCTATGGTATATCTTTCTGTCTCTGCCTCTCTCTCTCTCTCCATATACATATATACACATGTAAACACACACACACACGAAGAGGTTGCTGCTTATCAGCACTTATCACCAGGTCCTGTCATATAATTCTCAGAAGTCCTCATCCATGCTCAGAATCAATCTCCACCTAACTGCCTCTTCCCCAGCACTTTCTGGAAGAAGTTGTGCATGGCAGAGGGTGCAGTAATTAAGAGAGCTGGAGATGCACTGGAAAAGCAATGGTGCAAATCCTGTCTCTCACATTTACTGACCCTGCAGCCTTGATCAAGCCACTCAACTTCTCGGTGCCTCAGTTTCTTTGTCTGTAAAAAAGACAGAAAAATATTTTCTACCTCACAGAGCTGCTGCGAGCCTGCAGTAAGCATTCAAAAAACGTTACGTATTGTTTCTTCGTTCTTTCTTTTATGCATTTTTGCTAAAAGGTAAGACCACCCTGACTCCATAATTTCCTAAATGTCACATCTCGGGTATGGATGCAAAAGACTCTCCTCTGAAAGGTCCACGTTCTCAAAATATGAACCATCACTAAAAGGGGCACTGGCTTGTTACTACCAATTTCTCTTTTAGAGGACAAGTTAAGAAACCATGTTGGAAGGTACTGAAGAATCACCAATACGGAGATAGTTCTGCCCTACAAGTCTCCCTCTCTTCTCTAAATATAGATACAAATATATTTAGATACAAACACAACATATACAAACATACACACACACACACACACACACACACACACACACACACACAGATGACTTCGAATGAGAATTCTGAAAAGAGAGTTTTGGTTCATCTAACTACCTCTGGTCCCTAGTTTCCCAGCACTTCACTCTCAAATGGCACATTAGCAATCAACATTTTATTTTACTTTCAGAAGAAATGCTCACAAATACACCCAGTTCATTCATCCCAATGTTCAATAATTTTCTTGGTGCCCTCCCATTTGTAATTTTCCTAAATAAGCTTTTAAAATTCTGCTCACACTTTAGGATTTTGTTTTCATTTTTGTGTTTTTTTTTTTAATTTTTTAACGTTTATTTATTTTTGAGACAGAGAGAGACAGAGCATGAACGGGGGAGGGGCAGAGAGAGGGAGACACAGAATCTGAAACAGGCTCCAGGCTCTGAGCTGTCAGCACAGAGCCCGACGCGGGGCTCGAACTCACGGACCGTGAGGTCATGATCTGAGCCGCAGTCGGACGCTTAACCGACCAACCCACCCAGGCGCCCCTCATTTTTGTTTTTAAAAATAGGCTTGACTTGATGTAAGAAACAGAAAAGCAAGATCTCTCTTTGCTTGGGCATTTAGTTTCCTCTCCCGAGTCTGTTGATCACGAGCAAAAACGTCGTTCTTTTTCCAAGTCCACTGTTAGTTTGGTAAACTTCCTGTCTAGAACCATGAAGCCATATTAATAAGGAGAAACTTCCGCCTTTTGGTCACAAAACGGACACTCAATCATATTAGGAAATTTATGACTTAAGAATTATTATAAGAAAAAGGAAGTTTTAAAGCTTTCGTGTCTAGCAATGAATATTTTAATACTTGCAGGTTAACCATATTAATATTAATACTTAACATTCTTGCCTCACCAAGGTGAACTTAGTTATATTCTTGTGGTTTATTTCAATCGTTCTTTCCTCAAAGTTCAAAAATACCACAGAAGCCTTGATAAACCCTTCACAGCAAAAACATTTTCCCCTCTTGCTGCCCTGAATTCTAACAGTTGGATCTTCAAATGAGGTTCAAGAGAATTGCCCCTATATGTTTCAACAAGAAGTCATCTGGGGTGCCTGGGTGGCTCAGTCGGTTAAGTGCCCAAGTTCAGCTCAGGTCATGATCTCGTGGTTTGGGAGTTTGAGCCCCGTGTCAGGCTCTCTGCTTTCAGCACAGAGCCTGGAGCCTTCTTCAGATTCTGTGTCTCCCTCTCTCTCTGCCCCTCCCAGGCTCACACTCTATCTCTCTTTCTCTCTCAAAAATAAAACAAAAACAACAACAACAAAAAAAGAAATCATTCTCAGATTACAGATTAATTTGGTCTTCTTGGGTAAAACTGTGGCAGTTGACTGGAGACTTTACCCTTTTTCCTTCTCTGAAAAGCTGACCCGTGTGCATTTCTGGAAAGTAGCAAGGGAGAGCACCAGGTGTAACTGGCATGTTTCCCGATTCAAGTAGCGGTCCTCGGCTCACCTGACCATCCAGGGAGGCAGCGGCAGTGGCCCGTGGTGGAGTGGCAGCCGTCCGCATGGCTACAGTCACAGCGCTCCGCACAGTTCAGCCCATACGTGCCGTCCTGCATGGGAGACAGCAATGAGGTCATGGAAATCCACAGGGAGAGACGACAGGGACCTCACTCAGCGACTTCAGATCCAGGATCTCCTTTCCTAAACACCTCTCAGCAGCATGCATTATAATCACCTCTTCCCGTGTCTTCTCAGCCCCCCAAATGGAGGAGGCAGTGTTTTAAAGTCACTCAAACTGTAGTTTTTGTCCAACAAAATCATGGTCGGTCCTATGAATGATGAAACCAACTATGCCACTAGGCTGATGGGCACATATGCAAATACATGTAAACATGCTAATTAATTAACAGAATCTTTTTATCTTATCCTAAGCCACCACCCATAAAAATATTTTCTTTTGGGGCACCTGGGTGGCTCAGTCAGCTAAATGCCTGACTTCGGCTCAGGTCATGATCTCAAGGTTCGTGGGTTCGAGCCCCGCATTGGGCTCTGTGCTGACAGCTCAGAGCCTGGAGCCTGCTTTGGCTTCTACGTCTCCCTCTCTCTCTGCCCCTCTCCCACTCATGTTCTGTCTCTCTCTCAAAAATAAAAAAAAATTAAAAAAACATTAAAAAAATTTTAAAAATTTTTTTCTTTTGCTCCTAGAGATTTTTATACAGTAGTTCAGTGTTCCCTATAAGGCATGCTACTTGATGGTGGAAAGGGAGGACACTGACTCACATAAAGAAGCTCTAAACTTAAAAGGAAATTGGGACTCCTGGGGGGCTTAGTCAGTTAGGCATCCAACTCTTGGTCATGATCTCTTGGTCATGACTCTTGGTCATGGAGGTCATGATCTCACAGTTCATGAGTTTGAGCCCCCCATCAGGTTCTATGCTGGCTCCACGGAGCCTGCTTGGGATTCACTCTCTCCCTCTCTCCATGCCTCCCTCTCTGCCCTTCCCCTGCTTGTATGTGCACACACACCCCCTCAAAATAAATAAATGAGCATTTAAAAATAAAGAAATAAAATTAAAAGAAAATCATAGTGCTAGTTGAATTAAGTTCATTTCCATAAACTGCCAAGGTGATACCAAGAACCGTAAGGAGAAGTGAAAATCTTCTGTTACTTTTCCTAATTAATGTCCTCTTCTCCGTGAAGAAGTCTAAACAACCCATGTATTCTGATTCCATCTAATAGAAGGCTGGAGTACTTGTTGGCAAATATTCCTCCCTGGTCTATTCCCAGGCCTTATAGTTTTCACAAGCGCATCAGTTTGGGTCCAACAGAGACAAAACTCTTTGTGGACGTGACCAGTTAGCCCATGGGAGGAATATGGACAGCTTTGCCTATACAAGCCCCGCCCTTTCAGGCCAGATCCTGATAAACGGAGGAAGGATACCATAAACCTTCAGGGAATTCACCATTACCAAGGGCGAGGAACCTGAGAACCAGCATAAAACAGGCTGTGGGTGTCTGAACGCATAATCATTTGTCTAGGGTTTACTAAAATAAAAATTAGGCCCCACTAATGTTTTCTGGGGCTCCACGGCATTTAGTTTTGCCACCATATGGGCCACTTAAACCACCATCAGCTTCCACTGAATTTTCTAATGCATCTAATATATTTAAAAAAAAAAAAAAAAGGACAAGATTATGCCAGGGGCTTTGCTCTCTTTGTCTATAATCAGACTGGGAGCGAAAGGTACTCTCAAGCCCATCTCAGAGCACGGATAATTTGTTCACTGGTGGATGAGAGGCAGCAAAGCTAACTTCACTTTGTCCTAGGGGGTTGGAGGGCAAGGAATAGCCCAGGGTGGGATGCTCTCTAGTTGGGAAATGGGTTGTACTTGATGAGGGGGAAGCCCAGGGGAAAAGCAGCTCCCAGCGCCAGGGGCCCACTTCAGGGGTGGGGCATGGTATCATCTCGCCATCTCTCCCGGAGGCAGAGAACACACATCACTGAGAAAATGCTTAATGGCTCAGGAGGAAAAAAAATGAAGAAGAAAGAGTAATGAAAAAGAGGGCAAAGAAACGGGCCAAGGGCTTCAGAGGAAGAAAGAGAAATCGGCCTGTTACTGCGGAACGTGTGTCCTGTGCGCAGCCTCTGCCTGCCTGCGGTAGACAGAGCGGGGGATTTCTAACTATGAGTACCTCTAAAGTAGGTCAAGGGAGCAGAGTCAGCATCGAACAAGGCAAATCTTTGGAGCTGTTAGTGACTCTGGACACACTTATGTTAGCAGACGGTTGTTTCTAAACCTTTCACCACCTTGACAAGCATTTCTGTGACTCCGGTCAGCACCCCCTTTCAATCCCCTGCCGCTTTCCACCCCAGAGGCGGGAGGATTTCCATGATAATGGAAACACAATATTGGGGGAGTTGACAGGTATACGCTGGGTGTTTGACAAACGCTGTTGACTGGCTGCCACAAAAAAATGGGTAGATGAGAATGGAGAAAACAAGAAAGGGCGGTGGGGGTGGGGGTGGGAACCAGGGCAGAGATGAAGGAAAAGAAGGGAGTGATTCTCGCAGAGCCACCTAACTGATTTCCACGTCTGCCCCTTTTCCAACCGTACGGCCCAGGTGAGTTCAAAGACCTCAATTCTTCTAATAGTTTCATTGGGTTCACACTCGCACATGGGAAATCAGGAAAACTGCAACCACGAGCCAACACTCCGCAGGCCTCCGAGCTGGGGCGCTGGTTCAGTCGTACCTGGCAGGGAAGTTCACATTTCTCCCCGCGCCATCCGGGTGCACACGTGCACGTCCCGTCCAGGGTGTTGCAGGCCCCGCCGTTGAGGCACTGGCAGGTTAAGTTACAGCTGAAGCCCCACGTACCGCTGGGACAGCTGATGGAGCAGTCCACCCCGTGCCAGCCTGCCACGACAAGAACGCCAGAGCATGGAGCAAACACAAGCAGCGGGGAGTGTGGACGAGCCTCTGCAAGCCACGTTTCCCTGTAGACATGTTGGAGGTGCACAGCAGGGTCCCCAGCACAGAGAGCCGTGGCCCTGCCATGTACAGCCTCCATCGGCAATGACCGCGGTACCCAGAATCCACCTTTGCTGTATGATGGGTCAAGGATGCCAACACCAAGAAGTGCCATGGGGCTACTGGGAGAAGATACGGAGTGGGGGAGCCTGTGAAGTGCAGTGATGCATAATGCACAATGCTGAGTGTTTTTCCAGTTGAGAAAGCGAAATATTTACATGGGAGGGTAAAGGAAGGTTAGCGTTTGAAAGAGCAACCTCATCTTTAAAGCAAACGCCAGTAACCAATGAACAGTGAGCACCCAGGACCCTGGCTGTTGCAGCAACAACAGTTAGACACGGTTTGGCCCTCGCATAACATTGGAGCTTGGCTGCATGTCTTGTTGTGACTCTGGGCCCGTCAATTTAGGGGTGTGGATACATGTCTACTTGCTCACTTTTACCCAAAGCACAGAGACTCCCAGACTTCTGGAGCTGGCGGCAACCTCAGAGATATTATATGAACCCCTTCTCTTGGCTCAGAGAATTAAGAGAGCCCACCCTGGACAAGGGGCTGGCTCAGCTTAGAGGCTGAATGTTGGCACGGCTGAAGCCAGAACCCGAGTCAAGGTTTCTTCCCCGTGACTTTCAGAGGTACCAGGATAAGGATCAGCTAAAAGACTCATTCACCCACTTACCTGCCTTGCAAGTACAAGACCCGTCCACAGGTGAGCAGACAGCATCATTTTTACAACCACAGGGAGAGGAACAGTTAATCCCATAGGTTCCCAGCGGGCATGGGATAGAGCAGTCAATTCCCTAGACAGGCACGGATAGGAAAACGCAATTATACTGAATGAAATATGGCCAACACAAATAAACAAAAATACCTCTTGACAATGCTAATTATAATCCCTCTCTAATTTTAACACTTGTGTTTTTTAAAATTGCAAAATGCCACCAGTATGCAAATTTTAAAGCTTCAAGGGCAATGCCAGCTTGCCTGTTTAGGATACAGTTATTAAATAGGGGCTGTTATTAAATAGAAAAAAGCCTGCTGCCTTCATTAGCTTCCTTTCCTAGCAAATACAAACCCCTTTGTCCTGGCTCAGACGAGCAGATATAGCACAATAAACTACAAATTACAGTCAATAAATAAATATGCATAAATATAAATTATACACTAAATGGCATAGCGCCCTACACTTCTTTGTATAACGTGCAATATGATTAGCGGGTGAAGCAAAGCATCAGAACATACCCTCCGCCTACAGCATGATTCAATTTATTATCTGACAATAAGCCTGAAACACAGAAGTGGGCTATCAAGGATGCCCGGAGGTCATCTCCTCTCAAAACAGAAGAGACTTAACGCAAGGCTAATTCAGGGCTCCAGCAAAGAATACTGACATAGGTTAAAAAACCTGGAAAGATCCTCTCAACTCTGAGGCTTTATCACTTACTCACTCCACATTATATGCTCTAGAATAATCACCAATGTCTTCATTGGTTAATACTGTCCTCTTTCAAATGGGAGAAAATACTCAAGGCCATTTCCTTTAAAACAAAGATTCCTAACGCGTAGCTAAGAAATCCTAGAAACTAGGCAAAATTCTGCTCTATTGGCACACAGGCATATATATGTGCAAGGTCTAGACTCTCAAAGGCACTGAAAAACTTACAAAGTGCTAACCATCACATGCAAATACACAATAAATACTAACTCGATACATTCTGTGCCTTCAAATTGCACGAGGTTAAGACAAAAGCCATTAACAATAGTATATACCCTACTTGGAAAAGTCATTCCTTTGTTGTCTATCTAACGTAGTAAAAGAATAGTGTAAGGAAACAAATAGTTATGTAAGGAATAATTAAAATACAGCCATATATATATGACATATATTAAGCCATGACATATATTAAGGAAATCATTAATATCAATGCTACATTTATAGCTTTACCTGCTCTCCCATCATTATTCTAAGGGAATGACTTATGTTTCTTATCAGTACTTCTCTCTTTACTCTCTTTCTTGCTAATGATGTGACCGATTTTAGCACCTTTGTTTGTACGTCAGAAAAGGTCACATACGGTATATGGTATCAGTATGCTCCACGTCGTACCCCTCGGCTCCTCCCTCCAGAGCCACTCACTTTGAATCCCGGGGCACAGGTGCACTTTCCAGTCACACTGTCACAGTCAGCCCCATTTTGGCAGCTGCAGATCTGTTGGCAAGCTTCCCCGAAGAATCCAGGGGAACATGTTTCATTACAGTAGAGTCCTGACCAGCCCGGCTTGCAGGCACACTCTCCAGACATGGGGTGACAGCTGAGAGACACGGATGAAAGGAGAAAGTCACTCCCGGGTAAACATGACACCCAAGGCCCATGCAAATGTCGCCTTAGCCATGAGCAATTCAGGGGTGGGTGATTCCATGCACAGTAATTTAAATTTCATTCCCAGGCTTGCTATGATTGAATTAATTGGCTGAAACCCGATTGGTACCGCAGAAATGTTGCGTGAAATCGGCATCACGCTCTAACAGGAAGACGATCACAACCACATCCTTTTGTCTGGAACTCACTGTGATTTTCATAAACTGAAAGCGCTAATTCGGCGAGAGGTCAACTAGATGAGAAGGCTTCAAGAATGACTCCGTCCAATGAACAATACCAAATCAGTGAAGCAGGGTGATGGCCGAGGGACTCCAAAAGCAGTGGACTGGTCGGCCTGTTTCCTCTCTCGTTTCCCTGTACCTGGTGGTGGCGCAGCTGTCCCTACCTGAAGCAGCAGCTGCTTTGACAGGCCAGGGGGCCAGCTGTCACTCCAGAGCAAATGGACACATCAGCTGCGCCGAGAGGCAGGCGTTGGTGAGGCTGACACAATAGGGCGCTCTGTGGCATGCAAAACACATGTGCTTCTCACCACAGGAGAATCTCAACCATCAAACAGGCTCCACTCACAATTGAAACACTGTTTGTTAAAGACGGTCTTCCTCCCCCCGGTGGAGATAAACCCCCTCCCATTAATGAGCGCCAACAACAGAACCCACTGTCTCATCCAGACATTTGGTAAGTGACTCTCATCTGAAGACAACCCATAGATTTTCCACTCTTAGAAAGAATGATCTGCTGGGAGAGAGGAAGGCTGAGATGTAACTCCAGCTAGAAAGGTTTGAGTGTCAAGTCAAGGTTTGAGTGTCAAGGTCTTACTTAGACCTCCTCAGATCTACTTATCTGCCCCTTATCCTTGAGCAAACACCGGGCACCGTCATCTCAAACTTAGCATGTCAAATACCGAGTCTGTTCTTCCCTCTCTTCATTCCCCAGGGTTTACTCTCAATCACCTCACCGGAACAACGGCACCACCAGCCAGTCAGTTGTTTAAAGCAGAACCTCAGAGTTATTCCTGGTAACCCCTCCCTCATTCCACTTATCTACTTCATCACTAGAACCCAATACCCTGCCTCCACCATCATCTCTCCCTCCTCCCCGTCACCATGCTACCCGAAGCCACGGCCATCTAGCTTTGAAAATTGGGAGAGCCTTATGCCTTCTAACACCAGCATTCACTCATGCCTTGTCACCCAAAAAAGTAGATGCTATCCTATCATTCTTGTTAAAACTCTTCAAAAACTCCCACTACACTTAGAACAAAATCTATGCTAACATGGCTCAAGTGACTGTGTCATTTATTGTCTAAACCAGGACATTTTCTTTTTTTTTTTTTTAATTTTTTTTTTCAACGTTTATTTATTTTTGGGACAGAGAGAGACAGAGCATGAACGGGGGAGGGGCAGAGAGAGAGGGAGACACAGAATCGGAAACAGGCTCCAGGCTCTGAGCCATCAGCCCAGAGCCTGATGCGGGGCTCGAACTCACAGACTGCGAGATCGTGACCTGGCTGAAGTCGGACGCTTAACTGACTGCGCCACCCAGGCGCCCCTAAACCAGGACATTTTCAAGAGTGAAGAGGGAATTCTTCATAATTACGTTAAGAGAACAGTCCCTAATGCAAACAGTCCCTGTGGCCCTAGAAATAAGATCACCCTAAATACAGCCCACAGGTCATTGTTATCTGGCCACTGCCTACTTCCCCAACCTCTTCTTTAGTCATTATTCTCTTTTTATTACTACACTTAACTGCAATGGATTTCTTTTCACTGATAAAAGCATTGAGTGTTGGGGTGCCTGGGTGGCTCAGTCAGTTGAATGTCTGACGAGCTCAGGTCATGATCTCATGGTTCGTGGGTTCAAGCCCCGTGTCAGGCTCTGTGCTGACAGCTCGGAGCCTGGAGCTTGCTTCGGATTCTGTGCCTAAATCTCTCTCTGCCCCTCCCTTGCTTGTTCTCTCCCTCTCTCTTTCGAAAATAAACACTAAAAAATCATTAAAAAAAAAAAAAAAAGCACTGAGCGTTGCCAATGTAAAGCCATCACGCCATCACGTGGGCTGTTTATTCCATATGACTAGAGTACCATTTCCCCTTTCTCTGCCTGGCCCTCTCCATTCGACCCATGTCTTCCTTCCCCTCTACACTGGGGGTTCCCTGAGGGCAAGAATCAAGCATGTTTTATTATCTGTCCCCAGCCCACAGTGGGTGCACAGCAAATACTGATTAAGTGAGTGAAAATGTCTTGGCTGAGGGGTAGTGGGATCTGACTGTGAATTCTTGCTTTCCTATATGGATCTACTTCCCCCATATCTCCGAGTCATCCAGCAGTACTGAATGATAATCTGCACACCTGCACTGAAAGGCAAGATTCACCCTAGAATTAGGTTTTAAAACATCAACGTTGTGGCTGAAAGGGAACCACCATGAATTTCAGGGAATACTCACTTACGTGACATTTATGATGACACTGTAAATCAATGCATAGGCCAGCAGCTAGCATTTACCGAGTCCTGGATAGGAGCTAACATCATGCTCCACAATCCATGTGCATTATTTCGTTTAATACCTAAAGATAATAAAACTACTCTACGTGTTGGGTATGCACCCACTTTGTAAATAAGGCAACAGGGACCTGGAAAGAGTAATTTGTTCAAAGCCCAGCACAGGTAGAGCAGAATCAAAACCGAACCCAGATTTATTTGTTTTTAAATCAAAGAAAAAGTTGGGTAGCAACCTGCTAGGTGGGCTACTTATGGAAAAAAAAAATGGCTAAAATTTAGGATTTAGCACAGATCAATGGGACAGCAGGAGCAATAAAAGCCTGTATTGTGCAAAAGCAGGGACAAATTTAAATTAAAGCTTCATAAAGTTCTGACAAGTGAGAAAAGGAAAAGAAATATTTCAAGCCATGGATTGGTTGAAGTCGTTGACGTTATTTCAACATACTGTTACAAGGACATCTTTTTGTAGAAACTATTACTTTACATTGAAAAGTAGAAAGTCATATTCATGGGATAGACATAAATGTTAAATGAAATAGATTATCTGGGGACAGGGAATTGAACTAAGCTACAGGCAGACACAGAAATTGATATTCAATGCCCCCTAGTGAGTATTAGTTCAGCACACTGGTTCTCAGATTGATTGACACCGAAATTAGTATTCTGTAATTTGTAATTAGATGTAGGAAGCCAGAGCACTTTGGAGGCATTTGATGGGTTCTCAGGCAGGCAGCTTAATTGGTAATGAGATTTACGTGCTGATGTTAGTGCGGCAGACTGGAGGCTGCTATCCGTTTTCTTTCTACAGAACAGATTGCTTTGTGTATCTGAAAATAGGATTATACATGTATAGGAATACCTATCATTTCATCACATATGTAACTAGATACAAATGCTCTGGTAAAACTTTCAGTTTCACAGCAAATTATTACAAGGGTCCAATACAATATTGGCTAAAATAGAATGAGTCCTTGAACTTCCTTTTATTCATTTCCTTAGATGTTATTAATGCTCAAATGTAATGACAATTATGTGGCATTTGCAAATAGGCACATCCTGATTGCCCACAGCTATTAAAAGTCCTTATTAATAAGACCTAATATACATATCCCGTGGGGAATCTTAATAAATTTCAAATTTTATTTTCCGGTTCAAAATCATTTCCACCATAAAAGCTAGTTTTCAGCTGAAAAGTCCAGGCCACAGCGAATGTCTTAAGGCTCTATAATAGGGCTATACCTGAAAACAGAAATGTCACTCATAAATAGATTTAAATTAGTTTCAACCCTATGATAGACTGCAAAAATAACAATGGCCACACATTCTTCACCAACTCCTCCTATCAGTTGAAACTGTAGTTGGTGTAGTCCTGTTTTGACTAGAGGGATGTTAGCAAATATGAGATAACCAAAGGTTTGAAAAGTGTTTGCACGTTGGGGCCTCTTCCACCTCTTTTTGCTTTTGGAAGCCAGGCATTATGAAAGAAAGCCAAGGTTAAGGTGCTAGCTGCTGAAGACATGTGGTTCAGGCACCCATCAACCAGCCAAATGGTAGACAAGTGAGGGGGGAATTCTAGAACCAATCAACCTCTACTTGATCTGCCGGCTGAATACCAGGAGAAAAGCAGAAGGACCACCAAGATGTGCCCAGCTCAAATAGTCAAGCAAAAAATCAACTGCTGGGATGCCTGGGTGGCTCTGTCGGTTAAGCGCCCGAGTCTTGATTTCAGCTCAGGACATCATCCCAGAGTTGTGGAATCCATCCCCACATCAGGCTCTGCACTGACAGCACGGAGCCTGCTTGGGATTCTCCCTCCCTTCCTCTGCCCCTCTCCCCCACTAGCTTGCTCGCTCTCTCTCTCTCCCTCTCTCTGTCTCTCTGTCTCTCTGTCTCTCTCTCTCTCTCTCTCTCTCTCTCTCACACACACACACACACACACACACACACACACATTTAAATGGTAAAATGAACAAGCTAGATTTTTAATTAATACAAAGATTCTATATCTCTTGGTTCAGAGGAACCTTGGGTTTCCAGGAAACGCATTTTCACTCGCCAACTGTTTACTTAACCTTGTCACGTAAAGAGTGGCAACATTTTCCAATGAAGAAACCAAAGTTGATTAAAGCAGCTTGCAAAGTTGCTTGAGATACATTATGAATGCCCTTCTTTGATATGTCCCACTAAAATGTATTCCAAATATTCTCTCTCTCTCCCTCGTTTGCTCCCTTATAGTACAAAGTCTGCTTTTTCGTTCCTAACAATGGTTTAAAGAAGAGACCAACCGCACACTTCTATTTACATTTACCTTTTCTGCATTTGAGATTTGAGGTGGCCACAAGTTACTTTTCTGGAGCATAAACGAAGTAACAGCTGTGCAGAATTCAAATAAGTAATTCTTGTAACATTTGAACTGCTATATAATGCACTACATTTTTGTCAGACCGAGCTTTTCTGGCAGTCTGCAAAGGAGACCCAGAATCTAAGTGATAAGTATGTGGTCCTTGGGGGAGGGAGAGGAAGAAATGGGGTAGAAAGATGTTTTCAGGGGTAGGCAAGGAACACTACGGTGGGTGGGATCATGGTTTCCTGTTCTTAAATTCTTCGAGAACGTTTTGAGCTAAAAGGCCCCTGTGAGTCCTATGTCAGAGTAATCAATTCTGAAAACATATTTCACATGTGACAGCCACATGCGAAACACTTTTACGAAACTTCCACTGGTACCCTTCTTTTCTACACAGATGTGCTGTCATGTCAAAGATGCTGCAGTGAGAACCATTTTTGGGATACTTTTACGTACTACACTGGGCTTAACTCATGTCTTTCATTGCATCTTTGCTTCTAAGGGAATGTCACAGAATCCCCCTCTTAGGGAAACATTCTACGAACCTCAGCAAATTTAATTTTTGGCAATGGCCATCGATGGAGAATAGAATTTGATATCCACCCAAGAGCCTCTACCAGTTTGAGCACTTCCGGCCTGGACTGTCACCCACTAAGTAAAGAATTCTTCCACTCACTTAGCGGCTCCTCCCCAGAATGATGCAGAGGCAGGAAGGGTCTCAGCGTGGGCATCCCCCTGTCAATCTCTCCTTCCAAAGAGTGGTCACTGCAGTTCAAACTGTAATAGGACACATCCTTCCAGGGGCAGCTAACCCTCACCTATGAGTGTTATCCAGGTGGCAGGGACACCGCTTGTCACACTTGATGCCATACAGCCCTTCTGGACACAGACGTGCCTCGCAACGCTCGCCAGCAAAGCCTGCTTCGCAGAGGCACGAACCGCTCACGTGATAACATTTCCCTCCATTGACACATTGGCAGGTCTCCGCACAGCCAACTCCGTAGGTGCCAACGGGACACTCGTCCTGGCACCTGTCAAGCAGGAGGCGAGAGCAGAAGACAGATTAGTCAGTGCCGTGTAAAAATACACAGTCCATTCTGATAGGCTTTGTGATGTATAAACTGAACCTGCTTTTCACATTTGATACATTGTTTTCGCGACAGTCCCGTTACAGGTATAAAAGCAGTAACCTGAATCACTCTGGCTACAGATAGTATTAACAGCAGTATGAGTCTGTTCAAAGGAATAACAAAAACGAAACCAAAATAAAATTATGAACTTGCCACAGGAAGAACATTTTTTACCTCGTGCTTGCTAAAGACATATAGATATAGACACAGATACAGATATATCACTTGAGGAGATACCGAAAACGGGAGAAGAGTAATTGCCCAAATTAGGAAATTAAAATATTGAAATAGATGCTTTCCCCATTTTAACGATAAAACTTTGTGGCATATTTCAAACAATGTTAATTCTCTTGGCTTTCACGGTGGCATCAGTATTTAATCTCAGCCATGTGTCTGCTCTTTTCAAAGCTGAATGACAATAATTGCCCCTCATTTAGAAAGTTATGCCTTTAATAAACACAGTCCTCTTTAGATCCAGGGAAGTCAGAGCTATACCTATCAGGTTTCCTTGATTCCACCTGGGGAAATCTTGCCAGGAGATTTAGAGACTCACGGAGTTTCCTAGCACAAATTTTTTGCAAAGTGGGGTATCGTCCTCCGTAAGAAGGGTTGACCAACAGCAAGGAAAAAATACCCGGTCCCCCAAATTGACTTTATCTTGTAAATAATAACATTAAAGTCTGGTCCTACAGGAAGGACAGGGTCTGGATAAGTTGGATCAGGTGGGAAGCCAAGTTTCTTTGTGACCTGGCAAGGTGACTTCACGGAGCCTCCCGAAACAGAAGGAGCACTTCCTGCCAAGGGAGAGTGAGATGGGGTCTCGTCCAGCCAAGTGCCGGCCATAAGTAGGGTACACTTTGTGGATATCAGCAGACACTTCCCATGTGGCTCTCATGTCATGCCGGAACCACGGTCAAAAAGGTAGGTCAGCACTGCATTTTTTTAGACCAGTATAATGCCAACAGCAAGTTCAAAATGATGAATTCAAGGATACCTAAAGGCACTGGCAAAGGGGCTGAAAAGCAAACATTTTCCACAAGGTTTGCTTATGTTTTATGGGGCGTGATTAGTAACAATACCAAGACTGGCTGGGATTCTATTTAAGAGTAGAAGATCAATCTCCAGATCCCTTTGACACTTTTCTGGTCAGGCCTGGCTCTAGCATGTATTTCATGAGACAGAGAAGAGGAAAGGAGCCTCTGGTAAACTTGGTTTCACCTGACTCTTAAGACCATCTTTAGGTATGTTTGTCAAGAGGCAAAATCTTCAGATCAGCTGCTCAACAGATCATTAGCAAAGTTCTGTAGTAACTATCATTTAGCATAAAATCAGATGTGTGTCTTAAGGTTACCCAGGAGTATACCTATTTTTAGACCAGAGTATTTTTAAAGGGTACTCTATTTTTAACTTGTAAGAAGCTTTAATAAGCCAAGTCACTTAGTTTATTCCTTAAAGATGTAAACTTTAGAGAAAGAAATGCTGAAGTACAGTAATTTGGCCTCGTCATGGCTCGGCTGAAGGATGGCAAGACAACTATGCAACCTGTTCATCCAGATCTTCCTGCAATTCAGTCCCCAAAAGATAAAGATAAACAAGGTGAAATAACATTGCTTCCTCTCTCTTATATGGATTTGAAAACTAACCAAAATGTGAAGCTTTGGGATCCATGATTTTAACTTAGTAAAAAGCTTAGCTCTAAAAGCGGGTGAACTGAGTATAGATCGGAAGCCTGGAAAAAAACGTCTGTCCACTGACAAATGACAGGGAAACAGTGTGTATATTTCATCCTATCTTGGCAGAGACTTCCTTTTCTTTGGGAAAACAAAATCCATAATAACTGGTCCTGGACCATATTTACCCTTCTAAGCTATAATAAAACATAGTACTAGTTTGTATTATAAATGGCAAAAAGCCATTTGAATTTTACTTACTGAAGTAGCCATATGTAAAGCTCACTTCATAGTCTCCTTTCTTTTTCATCAATGTTGCACTTGTAAGAGAATCCTGTGAATAACAGTTATGTCTATTTCCATCTACTAAACCAAGGTGGTACGGTACCTTCCTAAAGTAGACATTTTCCATCTTTGGAAATAAAAGCAATCACGAGGTAGCTTATACCTTTTGGGTTAGCAGAGTTAAAAGTCTTTGTCAACCAGACTTATCTCCCTTTTTGGCCCCTTTATCTAAAAGAAGCATCATTCTCAATGAATTTCATGCCCTTAATGTTGTTTTTGTGGTCCCAGGCAGAACAATGGGGGAAAAAAAACTGTCTTAGGAATTAGTAAAAGAGGTAATAGATGTTCTTAGGAGAGACAGCAGAGAGGCTGATAAAGATATAGCAATAAATAGTGGCCACAGCAGAAATATAGAAATTTGGAGTTTATACATTCTTTCATTTTTTAAAATATTTTTTAACGTTTATTTATTTTTGAGACAGAGAGAGACAGAGGATAAATGGGGAGGGTCAGAAAGAGAGACAGACACAGAATCCAGGGCAGGCTCCATCCAGGCTCTGAGCTGTCAGCACAGAGCCCGACACGGGGCTCGAACTCACAGACCGTGAGATCATGACCTGAGCCGAAGTCGGTTGCTCAACCGACTGAGCCACCCAAGTGCCCCTTTAATTATTTTTAATGTTTATTTATTTTTTGACAGAGAGAGAGAGACAGAGCAGAGACAGAGGGAGATACAGAATCCAAAGCAGGCTCTAGGCTCTGAGCTGTAAACACAGAGCACGACATGGGGCTCTAACTCACAAACCATGAGATCATGACCTGAGCCGAAGTCGGACGCTTAACCGACTGAGCCATCCAGGCGCCCCTCATTTTTGTTTTTGAATGATGCTCTGGGATTGGAAAAAAATGGATAAGCTTTAAGTAGAGATAATAAAATACAACCCCAATTCCCAAACCAATGAAGGTCACAGGCTTATTTTAATACCGTTTTGATTATTATATTGCATCTTGTTACAAATGGATGGAAAAGGAAGTGAGTTAGCATATAAGGGGTGGCAGCTCCTTTCTGCCTGGTCCTTTTGAGCACGTTACCTCCCTAGGGGGCTTGGAATAATTGGGCCAAACCATGATTTCGTGGGAAAGAATCGCATTCCTCATTAAATCTGGGATCGATGGATCAGCTGCCTGCCTTTCAAGCATCTGGAACTACTGCTCTGGGGGAAATATAAAAAGTGCTGGAAAACAGCCAAGTTTTCCACAATCCTAGATACCAGAAAGTTCCCCCATTGGAGACCAAAGCCGCATCCCCCTCCCCCCCAGCCCAATTCCTGTCTGTAATTTCTGACTTTACCTCCTCTGACCCACATTCCTTCTTCACTTGCAGGTTAATAGGGAACACAGGCATGGCCAGACAATCCTGGCTTCACCTTAACAGAGAGCCGAACTGAGGCACAGATCTCTCCATGCAGCTCTTAATGAAGCACCAGTTACAGGAAAGGACCCCAAAGGTCTGAGCGATTCCATGGTGACCCACTAGCATGAAGAACACTCTTTTAACCCCTTCAAAAGAATTTGCATGAGAATCTGGAAACCACCAGATGGTAGGATATCTTTCTAGAAGCAGACATGTTCTATCTGGAAAATAAAAGCAATCATGACGTAGCTTATACCTTTCAGGTTAGCGGAGTTAAAAGTCTTTGTCAAACAGACTTAGCTCCATTTGGGGGATATAAGGGATATATAGATAGATAGATATAGATGATATAGATGATATAGATGATATAGATATAGATATATAGATATAGATATAGATATAGATATAGATATAGATATAGATATA
>NW_024412423.1:15188546-15195837 GCF_014898765.1 Herpailurus yagouaroundi | reverse complement strand
ATATAGATATAGATATAGATATAGATATAGATATAGATATAGATATAGATATAGATATAGACATAGATAGATATAGATATCTTCCCTCTTGCCTGGTTGTGCCACATTACAGTTCCTCACCACAATGTCCTCCTAAACTGTCCACAATCCCCAGGGACTATTATTTGGGCATCCCATGAGCCTCTCTGCCTGCCTACAAGGTGTCTGTTTTGTTTTTTCTGCTTCTACTCTGGCTGGGAGTGCGTCCCCACATCCTGGAAACGCTCTGCTGACAGCTACCAGTGGTGATACCTGCTCCCCCAGGCAGCAGCCCTCTGGTCTAACCTCGGTGATCAAGTTACGCTGACTTCTTAAAACAGGGAAATGCCAAGACCCCAGGCCCTCAAAGCTGCTGTCACCACAAACTGCCCCATAGCTGCTCATTTTCCCCAATCGTGGTGACAAAAGTGCATGCTGTGTGTGTGTGTGTGTGTGTGTGTGTGTGTGTGTGTGTGTGTCTAGAACCCAGATGGGCATGGTATAATTAAAAACAGAAATCAGGGGCGCCTGCGTGGCTCAGTCTGTTAAATGGCCGACTTCGGCTCAGGTCATGATCTCGAGGTCCGTGAGTTCGAGTAGCACGTCGGGCTCTGTGCTGACAGCTCAGAGCCTGGAGCCTGTTTCAGATTCTGTGTCTCCCTCTCTCTGACCCTCCCCCGTTCATGCTCTGTCTCTCTCTGTCTCAAAAATAAATAAACGTTAAAAAAAATTTTTTTTTAAAAAAACAAAAAACAGAAATCATGTTGTCAAGTCACCAGAAAAACAATAGTTAGTGGAACAACAACTCAAGAAGATGTTCCCTCTTCAACTTCCTTGTTTTCCTTTGGCTCGTTGCCTTCCTTGCCTTAATCTAAAATTCACCTGGAAATTAGCTGTTAGCCCCCCTCCCCTGCATTCTAAATAAGATGAGTCTAAGTCTGCATTATACATTCGCCTTACAAGTTTGCCTTATATGTTTGTTGTCTTTGTGTTGCCTCAGATTTGAGACTTAAACCAGTAGAGGACAAGAAAAACGATTATACAGCTGATCCTCAAATAACATGGGTTTAGAACACACAAGTCACTTATATGCTGATTTTTTTATAAATACAGTCTGCTACCGTAAATATATTCTCTCTTACTTATGATTTTCTTAACATTTTCATTTCTCTAGCTCACTTTATTCTAAGAGTATAGTAATACATATAACATACAAAATATGTGCCAACGGACTGTTTATATTATCAGGAAGGCTCCCTAAACAGTAGGCTATTAGGTTAGATTTTGAGGGAGTCAAAAGTTACGTGCAATTTTTCGACTGAATAGGGGGTCAGTGCCCCAAACCCCTGAGTTTTTCAAGAGTCTGTATTTAATTTTTTAGTGCCCTAAAATATTAGACAAAGCTATTATCCTCATCTATCCAAAATATAACAATAAGCCAGGATGTAGGTCACATAAACTTTTTGAGAAGCTCAGTTACATGTTACAAAAACCATGCTCTGAAAGGTGTCAATAATTTGCAACATCAAAAAATAAAGGTAAAATACATAATTACATTAACAAAAGATGAAAAGCCTTTAATGAAGCCTTTCATTAACTTTAAAGAAGTTAAATAGATAATACTAATAAAAGTTCCTAATAAAAACAGGGATTAAAAAAAAAACACCCAAGCATGAAAAATTTTAGTAAAAACCACTAATGAGCATGAAACTACACTGAAGCCATTTTCAATGAAATTAGGAAGAAGACAGGAATTCCCAGTTTTACCTGTTTGTCAACACTGATTTAAATGTTTCAATTAATGCAATTATTTCAAGAAAATGAAACAACCCTTATAAATATTGAAAAGTAGAGACAAATATCTTTTTTTTTTTTTGGTAGGTGATAAAATAACTTTAGTGTTTGCTAAGTAACATTTGAATTAATTAAAAATTTTGGTAGAGAGACTAAATAAAAACACTCAAAATCAAGCCTGTCTTTATCCTGAAATAGCCAATTAGAAACTGAAATGGGATTTTCCCCAAAATACAAAATACTTAGAAATAAATTTAATACGAAAGTGCAAATTCTAAGTTGGGAGGGGAAGTGAGGGACCACACTATATAGCATCATATTTTTTTCTTTTTTTTTTCCTTCTTCAAAGTTTGTTTATTTTTATTTTTTTACTTTAAATTATACTTATTATTATATATTCATAAAAATAAAATTATAATAAAAACTTATTGATTATATAAAGTTAGAGAAATTACATAGCAAAAAAAAAAAATTTCCAGTATTCCCACAATCTAGAAATAACTATCATTTACATTTTACTGGATTTCCATTAGTGCTATAGTATCTTATTAAAAGTCAAAAACAGATCAGCCTTTTGGAAAAAAAAATAATGAGGGAAGAAAGTTGAAGAAATTCTTAGGTCACAGATATCATCAAAAATAATGATAGCTAATTTTTATTTGGTCCCCAGACATCACTCAAATTGACAATCACTAGTATTTATACAGTTCAGAGAAATCACTCAACTATAATAACAGCTAATATTTGTAAGCTTCCACGCTGTTCTAACCACTTTAATGTACTTATTGAATCCTGAGAGCAACCCCAAAGGAAAGTAAAATTATTTTAGCAATAAGGATGTATCTAAGGACACAGGTTCCAAAAAATCTTTGTTGTGAGCCATTATAATCAATCTCCTACCTCTCAAGTCTTTTTTCTCTAATGGTATGCACACATCCAAAAAGCTTGGTTATCTGGTCTTTTAGGATGTAAGAGAAGAAAGAGAAAATTAGAAGGAGTAAGGTGTGCAAAGCCGTCTAGGGTAACCCTTCACTGATACAAAAAATGACAGTGGATGGAAGGGCCAGGTGAACACAGCCATTCATTTGCTCTTATAATCTTCAAAGTCCCATTGGATCTCACTTGGTCGCTACTCCACAGGGAAATGACTGGTATTCTTAATGGAATACTGAATCATAAGAAGGTAACTTTATGCCCAGCATACTTTTTCAAGCTAACCAAATACACATCCAATTTTGGAATAAATCTATCAAAAACTATTTAAAATGTAAAAAGTGGCTGTCCAGCCATTCAACTGTTGAGCACGAAACATTTATCAGGGGTTCTGAATAGCTGGGATTTTATTTCTTTATTTTAATGCTGTCTGTTTTCAATTCACCATCACTGTCGATGGTTCCATTTCTACACAATGAGTTGGGAAAAAAATCTGTCGAACACATTGATACCTTATAGACGCCTCTGGAATATTATAGAACAGTCACAGACACGTAGTAGCAAAGGTATTCCCTGGGCTCTGCAGGCTTTCCTTTCACACCATTATGAACAGTCAGAGAAAGATAAGACTATCCCTTACCGTTCCCCTGTGTATCCTGGGCTGCAATGACACTGGCCTGTGGCAACGTCACACGTCCCTCCATTATGGCACTGACATTCTTGCGAACAGTTCTTTCCAAAGCGACCCTGAGGGCAAGGCTGACCACACACTGTGCCCTGCATTGAAAGAGATTTGGAAAATTACATGGGCCTCCAGCCAGGGAAGGGCTAAAGGAGGAGGGAAAGAAGAGAGGAAACAAAAGGAGGAGGAGATAAGGGAACAGGGCTGCAAGATAATTAGATGAAGGGGATTTTAGAACACTCTGTTCATCATCTAAAAAATGTTAGGAACTTTAAGTGGACTTATTTACTTGGTAAGCCTAGATCTCAAGATACGTCCAAAGATGCAGAACAGGGGCACCTGGGTGGCTCAGTCAGTTAAGCGTCCAACTCTTGATTTCAGCTCAAGTCATGAGCTCATGGTTCGTGGGTTCGAGCCTTGCATGGGGCTCCATACTGACAGCAGGGAGCTTGCTTGGGGTTCTCTCTCTACCTCTTTCTGCTCCTCCCCTGCTCATGCACTCTCTCTCTCAAAATAAATAAATATATTTTTAAGAAAAGATGGCAGAATAATCTTAATAAATATCCATATTAAAAAACTGAAGTTTAAGATAAAGTTACACAAAATTATTATGGTAACCTAAGGAATTTATAAATCCACCTAAGCGTTCTTCCTTGTGTCATACATGTACAATAAGTCAACAATACTTACTGAACATCCATTACATGAATGGCAACATCTGGTGCAAATACAATATCCAAATGCTTTACCATATGTTCTAAGGAAAACACACATTATCATTGGCTTTATTTCTTACAAGGTATAATGTAGCATAAGACGGAAATTTTGTGTACCTGGATTAACAGTAACATTGCCTAAGAAGTAGTTCTACAAGAATGAGCCTAGACATTTTATTATGAGAGAAAAACACTTTTATTTTCAGCAGGTTGAACAAACATTGGTGGGCCAAGATCAATAGGAAAGCTTATTTCCTGGGAAGAAAAATCAAGAGAGGAACTTGGACATGTTTCCTCACCCTAGAGGCTGTCCATCTTGTCAGGCACTGTCACTATATTTAACCCAATCCTCTGCTTTATATGAATAAGTACCAATAAGTCAGTGAAATACCTTCCCGTTTTCTGCTTCACTTGGCCATATAACTTGGGCTTGTAGCTTATCATCTGCTTATTGGAGTTATTGTTAGAGCAAACAACATTTCCCAAATAACAGGGATTTTTAAACTGTTTTTTTTTTTTAACTGTTGCAAGCTGTTGCTTTGTCCTCCTTCTCTCTAAAAAAAGGCAGACTGTGGGCACTCTGAAATTGGAGGCTAGCAAACACCAGATGGTTTTGTAAATGTTTATTCTGGATAGCATAAGAAAATACATTTCCTCTAACTCCTGGCTACCCACAAAAGCAGTTGGTGTGCTAATTAAGTCTCCTCTGGTGGTTTCTAGCTATCTACAAACAGGGAAAGTTCTTCCACAGACTCTTGGAACTGAAAAAGCCTTTGAGAGATGATTCAAATCAATGCCTCACTGAGAATCATCTATGCATCAGGCATAGAGTTAAGCTCTGAGAATCAAAGTGATAAGGTCACAACCTTTAATTAGTTCACAATGTGATGAGGGAGACAGATGAAAAAATAGCTCTAATCCCTCCATTCTAGCACACCATAACAACACGACTGAAAACACAACGTGCCAAGGGTCAATCTGCGGTAAGCAGAAATTCTGGTGAAAATTCTCATTCTCCCAGGGACTGACCCTACCCACATTTTGTAATGGTCCCCCATCAGCTTTAGAGATGTTGTTGAAATATTGTTTGTGAGTAAAGATTAACGTGAGCAAATAGCTTTAAGTAAGGCATTCTTAGGAGTTGAAATGCATGTGTGTGTGCATGTAAAAGGTATATATTTCGTCTTTGAAAAGCACCTAGAGTAATAGCACAAATAAAATATTGTAGAGAGCAGTATACCTTAGAAGCTCAGCTCTCAATTCACAGATTGAGAAATGACCCGAAGCATTCAGTAAGAAACTTCTACCAAGGTAGCAGCCTCAGAGTACAGACACACTGGAGAATGGGAAGATCCATCTACCCAGTAATTGGGATTCATGGTCCAAGCCTGTGGCTGTCAGTATCCCACACCACAGCCATCCCAACCGAGAAGAAAGCTTCAACCTCAAGATGAGGCAACTATACAGACAACATCTATACAATAGTCCTAGAGTAGAATGCCTATAACTCTTCATCCAAAGAACACAGAGCTTTCCGGATACTCTGCTGCCCCAACAAAATCCTTCCCTTGCCAAGAACCAAGCAATGTCCAACAACGGCAAAAGACTGCTTATAAGAAATGAAGAAGAGAAGGAGTCAAAGGTAATTCAGTATTTCTACCTTGGGCAACAAGAAAGAAATGCTGGTTTTAACGAAGATTTTTTAAAAGCAGAAAAGGAGTAGCCTTAAGAAAGACTTGGGTTCATGACAAGTTTTGTTTCATTAGCAATGACTTTGATGTGGCTCGAGCCAGTTCAGTACTTCTCAATAGCTCCCTTGTTCACCCCATCATCAGCCACTCAGTAAAAGGCCCCTCACTCCGACTCCACTGATTTAAGGGGTTTCTTCGGGCTCTGCCTCTAGAACCAGACCTTGTCTTGTCCGCTTACCTTTGTAACGCTCACCTTGGGTCTAATATTTCTTTCCCCTTGTCTACATGGTCCTCACATCTTGAACTCTCCCTTACTTCCCATGATTCTCACTGGGATGTGAACTCCAGTTCTCCTTTGCTTCAGGACTGCAACAAGGGCATTCGCAGACCAATTCTACTCCATGTCTGGCTCTTAAGGCTCCAGCGTGGGTGGAGCCCAAGTAGATGGTGGCTTCATGTCTACAGGTCATCTGGGTTGGGATGTTTAATAGGACAGTGACAAATATATGTCTGGACTCCGAAGGAAGGTCAAGATTTGGGAAAAATCAGTAGATGACTGTTAAAGCCATGGATCTGGGTGAGATTTTCAGAGATTTATAGTGGGAAAAGAGAAGAAGGATAAGACTGAAACCTAGGAGATACTGTAATAAAGAGGTGTGAAGAAGAAGGAGGTTAGGAAAAGAGATCTTCAGTAAGAGAAGTAGGAGAGGGGGTTATCAAATAAATGGAGAAAAAGATTATGAAAGGGAGGCGAATGAGCAACAGGGTTGGAAGCTTTGGTGAAGTCAAGCAGCATGAGCACAGAAAGGTCAGCACTGGATCTGATAATCAAGAAGTCTCTTATGACCCTACAAACATAGTTTCACTATAGCTGCTGGTGATAGAAGGGGATAGTGAAGTGAACCGTTCTCTTAATTTTGGTTTGTTATTGAAGGAAACAGACCTTGGTCGTTCGCTCTTGTGCCTGCAAGCAGATGTACGCACAAACCAATGCCGGTAATGGCCATATCACACCCAGGTTTCAGAGAAAGCTAGTTAGCAAATCAGCTTTGATATTGTGTTGCAATGTCACAAAACACTAAGCCCGTGAGACACGACATGAAGAAAGTGTGACATGGTCAAAGTTTGGGAAGTGGGGTGAGTGACAGCTTCCCCTTGGATTTGCATACAAAAGGCTTTGAGAAACTCTGCCATACCTGGTAATTAAACCTGGTTCACCTCAATGTGCCTCCACAAATATATGACCAGATCAGTTGTTCACATAACACTCACTCTGTTGAGAATAATGGTCTCAGAGAACAATAGTGATCCATGGAACTTAATTATAAAAACAATTGCAGACATATTTCATTTACTGTGTTTTGCTTTATTGTGTTTCACAGATACATTATGTGTTTTTTCTTTTTTCTTTTCTTTTCTTTTCTTTTCTTTTCTTTTCTTTTCTTTTCTTTTCTTTT